>NC_139959.1:44886961-44919461 GCF_963454915.1 Gymnoscopelus microlampas | reverse complement strand
CTGCCCGACCACTCCGGTCTGCCACCTCGGGGCGACTGACTCCCTCGCCACTCAACGGTCCTTCTGGTCGATCGACACGGTCACGACTTTTTTCTGTTCTGGCCCCACAGTGGTGGAATGAACTTCCCACTGATGTCAGGACAGCAGAGTCACTGATGTCAGGACAGCAGAGTCACTGCCCATCTTTCGCCGCAGGCTGAAAACCCACCTCTTCAGGAAACACTACCCTTCCTCTTTGCCTGGCCTACTTGTTGTTAACTAGTTGTACGAACTCTTGTTTTATTTTTGTATTGTTTTATTGGATCTGGTTTAGTCGATACACTTATTTGTTTTAGCTCGTGCCCATTTGATTTTGCCATTTTTGTCTCATCTGTTTAAGAAAGTAGGTAGCTGATATATTGCACTTTTACCTTAGCGCTAGGTATACTCTTGGTTGCTTGTTTTTGCAGGAAATGTACTTAAAACTTCTGGTGATTAGTAGTTTTCGTTCCCTACCTATGTTGAATACACTTATTGTAAGTCGCTTTGGATAAAAGCGTCTGCTAAATGACTGTAATGTAATGTAATGGAACCAAATGGACCCTTACAAGTCTGTAACTCTGAGAGTGTACACATGGAACCAAATGGACCCTTACAGGTCTGTAACTCTGAGAGTGTACACATGGAACCAAATGGACCCTTACAGGTCTGTAACTCTGAGAGTGTACACATGGAACTGTAAAGGGAATCAGACCCTGGGCCAACTAGACCCAGACTCCCTTACCAGAACCCCTTCGAGGCGTGCTAATTCCTCTCCGGTTACTGGAATTTTAACCTTACTCCTACTTATCGCTTTATCTAGAATGGATAAACTCCGTCTCTTGAGTTCAACCTAGAGGACCTATTCTCGGTAGATTACAAGTGGCTTCCGACAACGACTAGACTGCGTTGCTCAAAACTCAGGCATAAATCTAAAAATAGATTTAATAACACTCAGTGATCGGAGACCAATACTATTGCCTTGGCGTCTTTGACGAGCAGTAACGGGACACAACTGTTGTTGTATCTGCGTGTGCTTCAACATTCACTGTAACAGACCTAATTTCACTCTTGTCTCTGTGTCATCACCGAGCAGCTAGTTCCAAGTCGTCTCTCGTGAGCAGCGCTCTTTTCCCTGCTTTTATGAGGGAATAAGTGAGGGCCACTCGTTGAGAAATGAGCTTGTCACCAAACACCTTACTCAGTAATAAACAGCAGATAGATTTCTTCACTGGGAAGATATCGTGGGAGTGAAACTTTAGGCCGTGGAGGGGGCCTGCCCCAACCTGTGTCGGTTAGAGAGAATTTCTCAAACACAGGCTGGCTCCTATATTAATGTAATAATATGTGTTACCAATCTTACCACAAAAATACAGGAAAAGGACAAAAACCTGGATATCTTTCTTGGCTAATGAAGCAGTGGGGAGGCAGTCGTCACGCAAAAATGAAGTTCAATAAAAAGATATATGTAGGAAGTGTGTTACAAATATAGAGAGTAAAGTATTGAAAAGAGAAGAGGCCACCGGGGTGGCTGCTACAGTAGCTGTATATGAGCAAACAGAAGTCTCTAGATGCAAAATCCAGGAAGAAGGGGCCCATCCCTGGGCGATCGGAGGTTAAGTACATCAACCCCTGTGGCAGAACACTGTCATTACATGGCATCTCTCACTCCTCCCTTCCAGTCCAACTTCCAACTCTCGAAGCACGTAGATACTTCCTGTCACGTCTCACCTCCGCCAAGCAGACAGTGCGTGACCTTGGCAGACTGGCCCGCTATCAGCTTACACAGGCGGCATTGTGTGAGAGAGTGTGTGGGAAGCATTTTAAGCAACAACATTTCACAGCTGTTTTTCTACAAAGCGAAGCATTAGTTGTGTATGTTTTAATGATCTCTAATAATAAGGACCATGTTGGCTTCTTGGGTCGGTATTGGCTGGGCGGTGCCCCGTAGAATCCTGTTGTAGTATCGGGGCCGGGGTAGGGTCCTTGCTGGGGTCCCCTCGTTGCATACGCAGAGGAGGATTACCCAACGGGCCGACTGGGCCCAGGCCCAGGGGCCCAGGGGCCCCTGAGCTAGCTTGAGCCTTTTTTTTTTTTTTTTATAAAAAAAAAATTTAACATATTTTTTTAACAATTTTAACATAAAAAACCCCTAATAATTTCCCTGATTAACCGCAATATAACCGAACAATTTCTTTGTATTTAAGTTATAGGTAAAACATGCATTATATTAGCCTATCTGCCGCCGTGCACAGACGTTTTTAACCGAAAAAAACCCTATTAATTTCCATTATTAACCGAGATTTAACCGCAAACATTTCGCGCGCGGGGGTGGGTGCGTGCACGCGCGGCGGGGGGGCCTTTTGCGTGTCTCGGCCCAGGGGCCCGTTTCTTCCTAATCCGCCTATGTGCATACGGGTGGGAGTACGGCGGTGCCCCCCCCCCCCCCTGTTGTAGGGACAGCATTGTATGGTGGATTCCAATTGTTCCATCTCTCGCTGCCTTCGGGCCAGGCAGTGGCAGCAGGTGCCCTGGCAGCACGGTAGTGTTTCAGCTTATCTCTTTTCTTCTTGGAGGCTGACACGACAGGTGCCTGAGGCTGGGGCCTCGCAGGAGCTTGGGGTCTAGGGGTCACATTGGCGGCTTGGGCCCCGCTCTCAACAGGAACCAAATGGACCCTTACAGGTCTGTAACTCTGAGAGTGTACACATGGAACCAAATGGACCCTTACAGGTCTGTAACTCTGAGAGTGTACACATGGAACCAAATGGACCCTTACAGGTCTGTAACTCTGAGAGTGTACACATGGAACTTGCTCAGAGTGGGTGAATCAGAGATTCATCAGAGTGCACATCTCCGCCAGGCTGGGTTGGCTACCCAGTGCCCATAAGTTTGTAAATCATAGTCAATTGGAATTTAATATGCAGGATCCAACTGATACATCTTGATCACATGACTCCACATATAATGTGTAGTGATGTGTGAGAGTTTAGGACAAAATCTGTAGGAGTTGTAGCAAAAAGTGTGTTTTGAACAATTGCAGCATGATCCAAGGAATATAGGGGACAAGAAAATATATGAGGTATATTTAAAACCACCGACTTACAGGTTTAATGCACTATACTAATTGCCAACAACGCCATATTGTAAAGATAGTTTGATGTTCCAGAGATGTGAATGGATGGTGAAGAATGGATGAGACATCACTCCAGCAGTGAGGTTCGTTACTTCGGATTTATTTCATGGAACAGACAGAGTACAAACAGCTTTCTTGGGAAGCCTCAGCTCCCCTATAAGCGCGGCCCTCCGGCCTCTGACACACCAAGTTAGTTACATTTCAGTCAGTCCTTTATAGCAGTGGTCACCTTTGAGATCTAAGAGTAGGTACGTGTTGGGTGTGTCAGCCCTGTATGGTGAACCCCCACCTCCCCTGGCTCTTCCACATTTGCAACTGTAAAGAGCCAGGAAAGGAAGAGGTGTCAGCCTTGATGACAAATGCCTAGACGCACTGTCTCCATGCTAAGTGTACCCCACACCCAGGCTGGAGCCAACAAATGGTAATACACTCCTCTGTCTCTACTGGCCAAAGTGACTTGTAAAGTTAAGTAATATTAACAAATGACTTAAAATGTGTACATTAAGTTAAGAAATATACAGCATACCCCCCACGGGAGACACTAAAACGTCTCCCGCAAAAACGTATATTTCAAAAGAAAAACAAAGAACCGCCCCCCACGAAACTCACTGGAACACAACCAGGACAAAAATAAAACATTCAGGAATACTAAATAGCAACAACATCCAATACAGAACAATGCACATACAAGAACCAAGATTACATAGTACAGTGACAAGGTGATTTACAAATAGACAGATTCCTTGACTCATTCCTTGATTCCAATTAGCGTGCAGGATCCCCCTGTTAGACCTTCAAACTCTGGGAAAAATGTTACACATAAAACATAAGGGAATCGCCCTCATACACATCTCACGGGAATCGCCCGCATGTACCTCGCCACGGGAATCGCCCGGTTCGCAGCACTCAACGAAAATAAAAAAATCCACATTTAACCCCAGAGACCAGAGAGTGAAACAACTTCCTCACAAACACTTGCGCTATGGCAGCCCTCGCTCCATAGTTTAAACCCACCATTATCACAAAAATACAACCTCAGGTCCCGTATGCACAATGTCCCGCTCGATAATGTTTCTTTGTAGTCTCCCTCAATGTCATTTTCTCGCCCCAGCCGCTTTTCCCAGTGCAGTGTCCAGATTGTCCAACAGATAGCTGCATTTTACAACAGCACGCTCTACTTGTGACCGTAGGAAATGTTAACACACTCCCTATGAAGAACCCCTCATAACCAGGCTAAGTATCTTCTTTTCTGTAAATCCTCAGTCAATTTCTTGTACTTAATATCTTGCAAATATATTAGAATATATTCACTATTAACTGGCTTGCAATTGTACTGAATACTTCGAGAAAATCAAGACAAATAAGCGTCGCCGGTTCTACGTTCTGCTGGCACCCGCTGTCTCCCGTCCATCCTCACAACATTACCCGCCACGAGAGAACCCCGTCGATCCACAGGTTCCCCGCACTGCCGTCAGCACCGCAGCGCGCTCCTTTAGCGATCGCAGAGGATAAGTTGTGCAGCCAGATGAGTCGTTACAGCCGTCCTAGATCTGGTCATGATGAGGGCATCTCCCCGTAGATCCTCGAAAAGTTGTCGTCATGTCGTGCCGATGTCCACCCTTGCAGTGGTCCCCCCACGTCGCCGGAAGATAGCTTGATCCTTCCATCCACCGCAAGGCAAAGACTTCCACCACCCGCGCATGTCCTTTCGACGCCTGGCTCAGCATTTCTGGAGATTGGCGTCCCGCTCCCCAAATAGCCAAACCAACGCGACTGCCGACAAAACCGCCATTTGAGGTATATTTAAAACCACCGACTTACAGGTTTAATGCACTATACTAATTGCCAACAACGCCATATTGTAAAGATAGTTTGATGTTCCAGAGATGTGAATGGATGGTGAAGAATGGATGAGACATCACTCCAGCAGTGAGGTTCGTTACTTCGGATTTATTTCATGGAACAGACAGAGTACAAACAGCTTTCTTGGGAAGCCTCAGCTCCCCTATAAGCGCGGCCCTCCGGCCTCTGACACACTCAGTTAGTTACATTTCAGTCCATCCTTTATAGCAGTGGTCACCTTTGAGATCTAAGAGTAGGTACGTGTTGGGTGTGTCAGCCCTGTATGGTGAACCCCCACCTCCCCTGGCTCTTCCACATTTGCAACTGTAAAGAGCCAGGAAAGGGAGAGGTGTCAGCCTTGATGACAAATGCCTAGACGCACTGTCTCCATGCTAAGTGTACCCCACACCCAGGCTGGAGCCAACAAATGGTAATACACTCCTCTGTCTCTACTGGCCAAAGTGACTTGTAAAGTTAAGTAATATTAACAAATGACTTAAAATGTGTACATTAAGTTAAGAAATATACAGCATATATTTTAAAACCTACCTTTTGAGTTATATAGTTTCTTGCTGATCGGTCCAACGGTGCCGGAGATTAACTGTTTACAGACGGATAGACACACAGAGGCAAAAACAATCTCTGGCCTTCTGTTTGAGATAATAAATAACTAACATAACTGTATATTAAAGTCCAGGTGGAGTTAAGTCATTTTGGGTTATTTTATTTGTATTTACAGTATCTTTTTTATTTACTAATAAACATCTCTTCACTTCACCAACAAACCCCACTATGCCACGCCCCTTTCTCCTTTATAAGGTCATGTTTACCTGAATGTATTGACACATCTGACCGTTGTTCTAAACCAATCAAACTCTCACCTGAGAATGTGTTTCCTTTTATGGTCATGTCCTGTATCAAGTCCTGTGAGAGCTATGAAGACATCTAGAGCACTAGAGACGTCTTCTTAGACTGAACCACAACAACACAGGTAAGACTTATGGAATAAAATCATAATGGATTCATATTTATATTCAACCTGGGTTCTGTGAACGTGGGGTTGTTGAGTCACACACACACACACACACACACACACACACACACACACACACACACACACACACACACACACACACACACACACACACACACACACACACACACACACACCGTATAGATAATGGTTGGAGCACACCATGGCATTAGAGCAGTATTATTTTGAGACGACTTGTTGTGATTTGGCACTGTAATAAAAAGAAAATCACACCCAGTGTGAAGTGAGTGGTGCCTTTGATGAGTTAATTCATTAAGCTATATGAACTAGAGGAACAATGTTAAAGGGTAAGACCACTTTGGTAGAGGTTTGGGTTGTGTAGTTACCTTGCCATTATGTAACTCCAAAGGTGGGCAAGAAATCAAAAATAATTGCTCCATTGATTAGAAATTGATAATTCAAAATATGCTCCTCATTGACTTACATTGTACGGTAAAACAGCTCTCAAAGTCACTCTTTTAGCACAAAAATTAACCCAAACATAGCTGATTCAGACAATATAGAACATCACCAAACCCAGTACTGTTTGTTTTTTTAATAAAAATGTCAACTTCCTGTTGATTTTACTATTTGAAGATCTGGATCCGGATCCGCCGATCCAGTCCGGGTTTTCTGCTTATTAAAAATGGCAAAATCAACAGGAAGTTGACATTTTTATTTAAATAAAAAACAGTACTGGGTTTGGTGATGTTCTATATTGTCTGAATCAACTTTGTTTGCGTTCGTTTTTGTCCTAAAAGAGTGACTTTGAGAGCAGTTTTACCGTACAATGTAAGTCAATGAGGAGCATATTTTGAATTATCAATTTCTAATCAATGGAGCAATTATTTTTTATTTCTTGCCCACCTTTGGAGTTACATCATGGCAAGGTAAATACACAACCCAAACCTCTACCAAAGTGGTCTTGCCCTTTAAAGTTATGGCTGTTTAAAGCCCAACCAATAGGAACACAGAGGGGGCTTAAGCGTGTGTGCGTGTGCGTGTGTGTGTGTGTGTGCGTGCGTGCGTGCGTGCGTGCGTGTGTGTGTGTGTGTGTGTGTGTGTGTGTGTGTGTGTGTGTGTGTGTGTGTGTGTGTGTGTGAGTGAGTGCGTTTTGATGCTCATATCATTGTCATCATTAAGTCGTTTTTTATTCCTTTCACATGTGGGTAGTGCCCCCCCCCCCCCCCCCCCCAAAAAAAAAAGGTGTATAATTTATATGGATTTGTTTCACTGACATATGAATAGAATCTAATCTATAGCTTTCATAAGTATGCAATGTAGACATTAATGCATATTCCCTGATGTTCAGTGTCTTCACATGTTAAGAGAATGAAGCTGAGATGATAACATCCTCTGTTTGTGCCAGGAATCAACCATGGAGACACTTGAGGAACGTATGTTGAATATTCTGGATATGCTGAAAGACAACGAGTTCAAGAGGTTCCAGTGGTATCTGCAGAAACCTTTGGTAGCGGGTCTCCAGCCGCTCCCAAAGGATGCTCTGAAGGAAGCCGACAGGATGGACACTGTCGATCTGATCATAGAGAATTACCCCAGTAAAGAAACTGAGATTGTGGCCGAAGTCCTGAAGAAGATTAAGAAGAATGATCTAGTGGAGAGGTTTCTAAACACAGCCGAAGGTAGGTGAAGATAATGTGTAATTTAACCCCACTGTATATTAGGGGTGGGACGATATGGGTATCTCACGGCATATATATATATATATATATATATATATGTATATTTAAAAAGAAAACATTTTATATCGATATTTTTTGGCAGTATATCGATTATTTATCGCGGGAGGAAGTATCGCGATATCGATATATCGTCCCACCCCTACTGTGTGTATCTTGAAAACCAGGCCCATTGCAAGTTGCTGTACTCTGTACTACCGTACTCTGTACTCTGTGCTACAGTACTCTGTACTACAGTACTCTGTACTCTCTCTCAGACCACAGGCGTACGGTGACTGGGGCAAGTGAGGCCATGGCCCGGTCTGTAAAAAACATGCTTGCCCCTGTGTAGGGCAAGATCCGCCAGGGGATAGAGCCCCTCACCCTTTAAGTCGCCATTGTTTTTAAATGGGGCTCATTTGTATTCGGCCGAATTGTTAATGAGTGGCCATTAGAAAACCAGTTTCGCCGTCAAACCGGTTCTCCGTTGCGCAGAGACGAGCACCTCTCCATTCAGAAATGTAATAGAAGAAGAACCGTCGTCCTGAAACACCCTGCCCCGCGTCTAAACCGGCGGCCTTGGTCCGCAAAAAAAATGGGGCCGTGTGTTTTGGGACGAGCGTTCCGTTTTCCACCCGGAATGGCTTGGTAATTCTCAATAGACTTATCAGCCGTTGTTGTGCGAAACCCGGCGGGGGGTTACGATTCTGGCCCGGTCAACGTTAGAATTCACCATACGCCAGTGTCTCGGACTCAGTGATAGTTGCCATGTATGCCCTGCAGTGTCCAGTGTGCCTCTGTGTTGTCCCTGTTGTGACTCTACCCTACATACTGAACATCTTATCCTCTGTCCTTTGTGTTGTCCCCCCCCCCCACACCCCCTTCATGCTGTCTAACATCATGTTGTGACTCTATTCTACATGTTGAACATCTTATCCTCTTCCTTTGTGTTGTCCCCCCCCCACACACCCTTCATACTGTCTAACATCATGTTGTGACTCTACTCTACATGTTGAACATCTTATCCTCTGTCCTTTGTGTTGTTCACCCCCCCACACCCCCTTCATACTGTCTAACATCAGACCAGCATGAAGCTACAGACGCTGAGCCACCAATGTCAAGTTCAACGTCAACAAGTGAAGGAGTCGCTACCACTGAAGAAGGTGAGCTGACACTATGAACATATGTCTTCAGTATACTGATGAAAGTGGTCTGTTCACTCCATTTACCTCCATATTAGTGTCCATATTCCTTCACGTGCTTTGTTGTCTCCGACAGGCCGAAAGGCATGGAGAGAGATTATGTTTTACCCCCCCTCCGTCCGTGTGTGTGTGTCCATATGTGTGTTAGCAGCTAATCTCTGGCACCGTTGGCCAGGTCGCTGCGAAACTGTGCACACACACTCCCTGGATGCCAATTCAGAACCTCTACCCCAAATTTTTCACATAGGCCTGTTACAGCGCCACCAGGAGGCCGATTTGTGCAAAATCCATTTTTTTGCGGCGCTAGCCGCTCAGCGGATCCTGCTCTATACCTGACTTTGTCCGTGTTCACCGTCAACGCTCTGATTGGTCAGACCCGTCAACGCTCTGATTGGTCAGGTGTGTCAACAAAGTGATTGGTCAAGCTTCACGTGACACATGGCTATAAACACATTATAAACACATATCGATGACATAATGTATCAAAGGCGCCGCTACCTTCACACAGGGTGTGATTTTTTACTTAACTCCTACATATTTTACCCAAACATCATGCAAATTGGTACACATTATCTCTATAGTCATGTGATCAACACGGATTTGTCCGATTCCCCATATTCCATCCTCATTGGCTAAGGTTGGCTTCCAAAGTTTGCAGGATTGGTCCGTTTTGAATAAAAGGCCTCAAATTATGCACACAGCTTGCAATTTCCGTGAAATTTCACACGCACATTCCCACTAGGCAGAGGAAGAAATGCCAGCCTTTTCACAATGGCCTGTTATAGCGCCACCAGCGCTGGCCTTGCTTTTACATGAGGGGGAGGTGGGGCCTTGCTTTTACATGAGGGGGAGGTGGGGCCTTGCTTTTACATGAGGGGGAGGCGGGGACTTGCTTTTACATGAGGGGGAGGTGGGGCCTTGCTTTTACATGAGGGGGAGGCGGGGACTTGCTTTGACATGAGGGGGGAGGCGGTGTCTTTGCATTATTTGCAGAGCCCTCTGTAACTAATGTAGTGAGTGTAGGAGTCAGATCATCTGGCTCACAGACGCAACCATTTTTTCTAACACTGAATAATAGTGGTTATTGTGGTGATTTACAAACATAAGTCAGTTTCATTTCATTCATGGTCCTTTTCAATCACTGGAAGGGACATTGAGGGCAAAATGTGAAAGCTAAATAAAAATGTAATGTACATGCATCTGAGGTGACGGAACACCTTCTATATTTCCTGGAGCGCAGCAGGCAGGTTCTGGAGTCAAGCT
This sequence comes from Gymnoscopelus microlampas, assembly GCF_963454915.1. Lineage (NCBI taxonomy): Eukaryota > Metazoa > Chordata > Actinopteri > Myctophiformes > Myctophidae > Gymnoscopelus > Gymnoscopelus microlampas. Next base: position 44,909,288 of record NC_139959.1, on the reverse strand, counting down.
CCGGCACAAATGATCATCCAGACGTTATTATATTTTGTCTCAGACGTTTTACTCATTTGAGTGCCTGGCTATCTTTCCTGCTACTGTACATTGCTAGAACTCAAATGAAATCAATCTAATGTCAGGATAATTACTGGGAGGTAATATCAGGTTTCTTATACAAGTCTGTTCTCTTTTCTGACACAATAGTTGTAACATCAGACCAGCATGAAGCTACAGACGCTGACCCACCAAGTTCAAGTTCAACGTCAACAAGTACAAAAGTCTCTACAGCTGAAGGTGAGATGACACTATGAATAGATGTATTCAATAAACCACTTTAACCCCAGCATCCATATTCTGGGGGGAACATTAGCCAAAAATAGCAGATCTACAAGCTCACAACGCGTTGCAACATGTTGCATTGTGAGCTTGTATATCGGCTATTTTTGACAGAGAGATTTGGTGTGGACAAAAAAATCTGTCCAAATAAACAAACTGAGGTCCAGTTTAATAAGAATAGAAGGCTTAACACATGCGCATTGGAGCGGTCAACCCGGCCCATTTTGAGATTTTTAAGTCAATTATCTTTGCTCAGGAAGCTCTCAGATTAATTCAATTAAAATGACTACGTGGTCGCTACGTGGCCCTCACATCTAGATTTCAGGTCGCTACGTGGCCCTCACATCTAGAGTTCAGGTCACTACGTGGCCCTCACATCTAGAGTTCAGGTCACTACGTGACCCTCACATCTAGAGTTCAGGTCACTACGTGAGGTGAGAGAACACCTTCTAGATTTCCCAGAGCGCAGCATGCAGGATCTGGAGTCGAGCTCCGGCACAAATGAAGCCCTGAGCATCCAGACGTTATTATAGTTTGTCTCAGACTTTGTACTCATTTGAGTGCCTGGTTATCTTTCCTGCTACTGTTAATTGCTAAAACTCAAATAATATCAATCTAATGTCAGGATAATTACTGGGAGGTGATAGCAGGTTTCTTATGTCTGTTGTCTTTTCTGACACAATAGTTGTAACATCAGACCAGCGTGAAGCTAAGGACGCTGACCCACCAAGTTCAAGTTCAACGTCAACAAGTACAAAGGTCTCTACAGCTGAAGGTGAGATGACACTATGAATAGATTATATTCAGTATTCAATAAACCACTTGAGTGTGCCCTGAGTGTGTGTATCCTGCTAATATAATTGGCGGCCACACTCATGGAGTGTACACAAGTGTATGGGGCCAGTCTCCAAGCAGACACATGGCCTAACTGACTCCACATTTTCCCCCCAAATTCCTCAATATTCTGCCTGTACCACCAGCTGCTTCCCATACCGTTACTGTACTTGCAGGATGTACAATTAATATCAAATGCATTATGCTCCAATACTTATGCAAATCACTTCGCCAGCTCGCAATTTACTTCCGGCTGGTTCTTTTAACAGCCAATCATCACAGCACAAAGAACGACACAACAGATCTACAAGCTAACAACGCCTCGCTGTTAGCAGCGTCTACGTGTTGTTGCCTTGCAAATCCACTGCACGTAGCCCCTCCCCCGCAGAGCACACAGCAGCACGGAGAACGACACAGGGATATGGAGAGAGGCAGAATAAGGCAGAGAGACAACACGAAACTTTTCCCACAAAACTTTGCACGCAGCCATGGGGCCACGCAAAAAAACAATGCTCGCCAAACGCACACGCAATGCCACGCGACATCGTGTGTGCGCGTGTGCGTGTTCTGATTATTAAAAGACGCATCCAACTCACCCTCCGTGTGTCCGCATGCACTGTTGTCGCAAACACACAAAAACAGCGGTCATTTCTCCACACACATTCCTGTGTGTGTGTGTGTGTGTGTGTGTGTGTGTGTGTGTGTGTGTGTGTGTGTGTGTGTGTGTGTGTGTGTGTGTGTGTGTGTGTGTGTGTGTGTGTGTGCGAACACGAAAACACAAACGGCGGCCCGTTGAACAGTGTTATTTTGTTGTATTTTGTGGGATTTTGTGATACAATGTCATGTCCAATGTTAGTGTTGGAGTGCCTCAGTGCGGCTGCAGAGTTCATGTGCAACCTCTAATAAGTCAACATGTTTAAAAATCTTTAGAAAACAGCTGATCTACAAGCTCACAACAACTCGCAAAGCCACGTGTTGTGAGCGTGTACACCCGCTATTTTAAAATAGCCAAAGTATATAGGGATAAAGTGTTTAATGCAGGTTTTGTAATAATTATACACATCTACAGTTTACTAAAGGACAATATGCCTCTGAGATGTAGTGGAGTAGAAAATTGAAGATAATCCAGTAAAGTTAAAACCCCTCAAATTTGTACAGTACTTGAGTACAAACAAATGTACATTATCTATCTATCCATCAGCATAACACAAATATTCTATCTATCTATCTATCTATCTATCTATCTAACTATATATCCATCTATATCTAGCCTGTCTGTCTCTCTGTGAACACATTACTTAATAAAATGTATGATGATTCATTATATTATTATATGATTATTAGATAATGATTATACGTGCCCCATGATTATTATAAGATCATATATCTTAATCAAATATGATTAATCATCAAATAAGTCATTAATAATCATAATAAAATAATCCTAAAAACTAACAGAAAAGAAAAATGCTGATAAATATCGTCTATCATGATACAGCTTGAAAAATATTGTGATATATTTTTCAATATATATATATATATATATATATGTATATATATATATATATATATATATATATATATATATATATGTATATATATATATGTATATATATATATATATATATATGTATATATATATATATATATATATATATATATATATATATATATATATATATATATATATATATATATCTGCTAATTTCGGTTCTACTGTGTTAAGCTTGTGTTACATTACTGCTGCTTAAGGCCCCTGCATGCTACCAAATGAGGTGGTCACCCTAGCACCGTTTGTGACCACCAAGACGGGCCTTAGGTGGGCCCCACCTAGGCAATTCTATGTGGGACCCAGGTGGTTCTTAACTGGGATGCCCATGTGGGCTATAAGTGGGTTCCACCTGGGCCCTAGGTGTATTCCAACCAACCACAGCGCAGTGGCCATCACTCCAAATGTTGTGACGTCAGGGCTCTCAATACAGCACATTGGGGGAGGAGGAGGGGTGCAGGCCGGGCGCACAGATCACTGAACCAATGGTAGCCCACGGATGTTCTCTGGAGATTTAAAGTTCGCCCCTCTCTGCCACATATCAGACGCACTACAGGGTCTTTACTCAAGCCATGGCCCCACTGGCTACACCAGTGATATGTGCTGCCAAGTGGGCGCGGGCGCTAGCCTAGAGCTGAGGCCGCGCATAGCGCGGCCGAAGTTCTAGTTACTACAATATGAGAATATATTAAGAACATGTTGAACTTTTATACCTATCTAATTGACCACAACTTTCTTTAAAATTTAGGACGCGCACGTTTCTAGTTTATTATGTAGCCGCTCAACAGAACATATATTGTTCTTCTGTTTATCTTAATTCCCATTGTTACCAGATTACGATTATTATTTGGTGCTGTGACTTTTCTTCTTTAATATCAGGATAATTACTGGCAGGTAGTATTGGGGTTCTTAAAAAAATCTGTTGTCTTTTCAGACTCAACAATAGTTGTAACATCAGACCAGCATGAAGCTACAGACGCTGAAACACCAACGCCAAGTTCAAGTTCAACAACGAGAGTCTCTAAAACTGGAGGTGAGCCAACACTATGCATGTATATGTAGTATGCCTTAGGTGATTCACATATACTGTGTTAAAGCATCATATTAAATCACATTAAAACAGATCTAACATTTCATTTATAAGATAACTTTCCAAATGACATCCATATTATGTTTACACTGGAATATTTGTTGCCTATTCCAATGTTTACAAAAGTTGTATGACAAAACTATAAGGCTGCTGTATGTATACTGTAGACTATATCAAATGTCAAAAACTGAGCTAGGCCTAAGCTAATATTCCATTAATTGAAGGCTGCAAAGTCTTTACATTTTAAGCGTATGAACCTATTCCGGCAGACTTTAGGCAGAAAAATATCATATACAAGCTTTTTGCGACACACTGTGAGCACTAAGAGGGGAGAACAGATTTGGTGTACAAGGAAATACTAGTGGATCTACTAAGGAGCCCTGGGGTACCCCGGACAACAAAGTATAGCGTTTAAGTGGTTAAATCATAGAATGTTCAGAAGCATGTTTAAATTAGTTTTGCCCACATAGATAAAGTTTAACGAACAACTACATTTTTATTCCCCTCAAGTATCTTCAGAGAGCCTCTTTGTTGATCAACAACGGCTTAACCTGATTAAGAGAGTGATCATGGTCAATCCCATCCTGGATCTGCTCCTTCAAGAGAAGGTCATCACCCAAGAGGGCTACGATAATGTGACGTCTAAGGATACCAGACAGAATAAGATGAGGGAACTTTATACACTCCTGAACTCCGGCATATCCAAAGACACGTTCTACAAAGGTCTAGAAGAGCATGAGAAGTGTCTTCTAGTTGATCTGTAAGCAAATGTCCTTCAAATTAATTTGCTATAAAGGTATTGGAGGAAAATTCCTTCTAAAATTCCTTCTAAATGCTCTGCAGCATTTTTCATTCAATTAATTTTAGGCCAAACATTGTGTACAAATGAATGTAGCTTTTCAGGCCATGGTGTGTTTGTTTGTTTGTATGTTTGTTTGCTTTTAACCCATGATTTGAATTAAATTTAATTGTTTTTATTGTGATGCTAACTTTACGTTTAGTGCATGTGAGTTGATCTTAAAGACACAAAAACGTTTATTCTGGAGACTGACTTCTCTAATAATACATTTATTTCCAGTTGTTCACACATGTTTGGTCTTATAGAGCCTATTTATATAGAATTGTTAGATTTATATACGGTCCTATACAGTCTATAGTATTTATATAGAATTGTTAGATTTATATACGGTTAGTAAAACATTTTTTACATTTCACAACAGGTGTCCTCAGCCTTCTCCATCACTCAGTGCAACACAGCCCAAAGCAGCAGCTACATCTGACCCAGGTCAGTGCTGTTTAAGGTTTATTGACTCTAAATGGAGACTTTTCATGATGGTTTATATCTGCTTGTGTAACTGTTGAATTCCATTCTTCTTCCATTGTTTTCATTGGACATTAAACTTACATTACACTTATACTCAATTATATTTCATTGCATTACAGTTAAAGCAGAGATCCACTCTAAAACGGAATTTGTCGCTAAATACTCACCAACATACCAGGGGCAGTTTTTTCATAGAAGCCCCTGTTGTCCATTGTGGAGACCCCTCCCACCGGCAGAATGAGAGTATGAGCATACATGAAAACCGCCTATTTTAGCAGCTCGAAACTTTGTTTTTTTTTCACGAATCCTCTCTATGCAGTGTCCTGGCACTCACACATGCACTGTTTGTCACTTATGAGGGGAGGGGGAGCGATACACACGAAATCTCGTGGGACGCGAGAATCTCGCGAGAGTTCACGCAACAGAGCCGTTCTGTACGAACGGCCGCTCATGAGTGACAAGCATGTGAGAGAGTATACAGCTTTTACATGTTACTTTATGTAAAATAAACAGATCAGGAAGATGCAGGACTCAGTCGTCAGGAACCAACTCCATACTTTATTTGTAGATCTCATCACAGCAGAGAGAGACTAGTGTCTCCCTCCGGAGCTTCCCCCCTCCCTCCCCACATGAATGTCTTACCCACATTTATACAATACTGTCAGGAGAAGTACACGAGGTAATAACAGATGGTCACTCCTTACATGGGCTTTATTCTATAACTGACTCACACTTAGTCGGCATGTTTGAAATAGGTTTGCTAGAGTCGGCTGTCTGTAAGGAGTTTTCAAGGAGAGGAGTTTGACAAGAAAGAACAGGTGATGATTGTTGCATCTACTAACACATTCACTTAATCAATACCATAATGAATGTTATATGAATTTTATCCACCACATTCGACCCCTTAGGGCATAAATATAAAGTATTTATGTCCTATAAAAATAGAGAAAATTCATAGAATGACAGGACATTATGCTAATTCAATGGGATACAATCATGTACAAATATTCAAAACAGAACTGTATTGTTAGATACATGTGTGATGGCTGTGACAAGCAAGCATTGTGCATATGCCACTGGTCACATATCCTCAAACAGTGTATTCAACAATTCTACAGTAATGGTTACAGAGAAAATCAACACCATTGATTTTTTTAAATACTATTATGGTGGTGTAGTTCCACACTACAAACCTCATAGCTTTATTGTATTGCCTATTAAGTAGCTAGTTAAAACCCAAATGTAGGACTACCCATCAGGCAGGTAACTGACCCTTTGAAGAATAGAACTATATCGGCCTGTCACCGGTCTCTGTTTTAGACTCCATATGATCTTGTTGACATAAAAGTCCTCAATCGAAAATCAATTGAATTGAATTTAAAAATGTTCCCTTTCACAGAATAATGGATTGACCAATGGTCAGAAATAATGGACGGAAATAAATGTTCCCTTACCCCCCCTAGTTTGTGAGTAACTTGCAGGAAATAATAGACCGACCAATGGTCCTGCAGAAACCATTGGCCGGACCCATAATCCGGAAAGCCGCACACAAACTTTTTGCTATACAGTAACATGTAATACTCAACCGAGGTACAGTTTAACCTGTCTTAATACTATCTCCATCAGTCACTAAAAAAATGCTGTAACAATTTCCTTGATAACCATCAAGTTCTAGCCTACGGATTATAATATTATCTTTTAGTTCTTTTATTTTAAATTATATCAACACGTGGAATTTGCTACCGAATGGATTTTTCATCACAGTATGGCATTTTCAACACACCATGGCATTTTCATCACTCGGGCATTTTCGCTACATGGAATAAAAAATATAGAATTATGTCCGAGTTTTACTTAACATTTTATCTAGCAAGAGCAGAATAAGTGGACTGGAGACAAATAAAATCTGTTTTAACTTCAAACCTTGTAAACAGGCCATCATAAATTACCCGTTTCACATTATTGATTGAGCGCCTTGAAATGCCATTTTTTCTATAATTACTTAGATACATTTTAGAACTCAAATGTTTTCCTGTTTCAGTATTTGGTCTGTCTCACTCACACACAGACACCCGGCCCCTATCACCTGCCACCCCCCTTCCCCCCTGTCAGCTATTCTGAGGAGAGGAAAGAAGGTGGGGGAACACAAACTGATGAGTGAACTATATAGTTCATGTGTGCGGAAATAGAATACTGACTTACTCAAGTTCTATGACATTATTGTCTTTTCTTTTAGGCATATTACCCCACCATTAAACAATATTTTCCTTACATTAATTAGTGGAATATAGTTCTCAATTTTAGATCGGATTGTACTGCGATTTTTAAGGAAGTACCATTAACCAATATTTTTCTTACATTAACTTAGTAGAATATAATTTTCAATTTTGGATCGGACTGTACTGTAATTTTTTTAAGGAGGTTCTCTCAAATAAATACATTTTATCACTATTTACCTTTTTTAGTATGACAATGAACAGAACTTGCAAAGTAAATTAAACCGTTTTAACTCAGGACATGAACCTTATATGTGTGGGGCCCAAGGCAGTGGATGTGGTCCACCCCGTTGTGGATAGTTGGCCCCAGCATCACCACCTGGCCCATAGTTGCATGTAACAGGCCCTGCCCCATATTGTTTGTGATCCTGGTCTGGGTGCTGCTGGTGCAGCCATGCTCTCCTTTTGATAGGACACTCCCTCTCCCTGTGGTCATCTGAGGCACAGTAATGACAGAAGTCCGCTATGTCATATGGCTCACTGTTTCCTCTTCTTCTTTGTTTCCATTCACGGCTCCTTTTCTTCCTATGTGACTCCTGATTTGGTTGTTGCCGCTGTTGTTCTCCCTGTGGTGGCTGCCGGTGGTTCTCATAGAACATCAACTGTGCTCTTTCCAATTTCTTCTTTTGCACATTTTCTTGTGAGAGCATGTGCCTCTCAGCGTGCAGTGCATGTCCCCACACCTCAGTGAGGTTCCCACTTTCCCATCCACTACAGGAAGTCATAACCCGGTTATGGATGGACGGGCACAAGCCATTGATCACGGCAGTTTTTAACAGGTCATTGTAAGCCGGGTTGTCTAGTGTCACACCACAATGCTTCTGAAAGCAGTCCTCCATTCTATTCCTGTAGGCGTCACAGGTTTCATCAGCCATTGCTTAGTGCTGTGAATTTTTGGCCAATCAGTGCATACAGGAAAAGCTGCTTTGACCCTGTCAAAAAGACCATCTCGATTCTGCAGCTGTCCAGTGATGATGTCATTTCTTTCTCCAGTCACATCAAAGTTTCCCCTGAGACGTGACCACCTTAATCCAAAGACTTTGCGAAATACTGATTCCAGCTCTCTTGCCGATGGCCCATACATCTCGATCAAATCTAACACAGCCGTACACCAACGTACCGCGTCGACTCTGGGGTCTGGAAGGTCCTTCACAATGTAATTGAATTCATCAGGTGTCCAGTTTCGCATGTACTCGCCAACTATAATGGCAGCTTTTACATGTTACTTTATGTAAAATAAACAGATCAGGAAGATGCAGGACTCAGTCGTCAGGAACCCAACTTCATAGTTTATTGTAGATCTCATCACAGCAGAGAGAGAGACTAGTGTCTCCCTCTGGAGCTTCCCCCATCCCTCCCACATCAATGTCTTACCCACATTTATATACAATACTGTCAGGAGAAGTACACGAGGTAATAACAGATGGTCACTCCTTACATGGGCTTTGTTCTATAGTTGACTCACACTTAGTCGGCATGTTTGAAATAGGTTTGCATGAGTCGGCTGTCTGTAAGGAGTTTATCAAGGAGAGGAGTTTGACAAGAAAGAACAGGTGATGATTGGTGCATCTACCAATACATTCAATTTATCAATACCACAATGACTGTTATATGAATTTTATCCACCACATTCGACCCCTTAGGGCATAAATATGCCCTATAAAAATAGAGAAAATTCATAGAATGACAGGACATTATGCTAATTCAATGGGATACAATCATGTACAAATATTAAAAACAAAACTGTATTGTTAGATACATGTGTGATGGCCGTGACAAGCAGCATTGCACATATGCTACTGGTCACGTATCCTCAAACAGTGTATTCAATAATTCTACAGTAATGGTTACAGAGAAAGTCAACACCAATAACCATTTTTTCCCCACACTTCAATTCTTATGCATTTAAAAAATCATAGGACCTTTTGGCATACTGTATCTTTGATAATGCTATGCTCTTTGACATTTGTTAAACAACTGATCTGCAGCTTGTGGATTTATACAATTTTTTGGAAATGTTATATCTGATCTGCAGCTTGTCGATCTGCCATTTTTGGGAAAGATTGTCATCTGCGTGGTGTTCCTTGGGTGCTCCTTGTGTGTCTCCGCTGTAGTTTGGCTCCTTCTGCCTCACATTGTAGTCATCAGGAGAAGAATTGGCTTGTCGATCTGCTAATTTCACCATAGTTTTTCGCAGTAGCGTCACTTCTTTCAGAAATAGTTCTTGCAGTAGCATCACGTCTTTCTGTTGGTCCACCGTCGCTCTGTCAAGTTGTTCTTGCAATAGGACCACAGCCCTCTGTTGGTCGTTGAGTTGTTCTTGCTGTAGCGTTGCGGCCTTCTGTTGGTCGTTGAGTTGTCGCTGCAATTTCTTCCTGCTCCGTTTTGCTCCCATCTTTTTAAGATTCGAAGTGGAGTGTTTGCTATAACGGCAAATCATCCACCCTGCTCACAGCGCCAACTATAATGCCAGCTTTTACATGTTACTTTATGTAAAATAAACAGATCAGGAAGATGCAGGACTCAGTCGTCAGGAACCCAACTCCATAGTTTATTGTAGATCTCATCACAGCAGAGAGAGACTAGTGTCTCCCTCTGGAGCTTCCCCCATCCCTCCCACATCAATGTCTTACCCACATTTATATACAATACTGTCAGGAGAAGTACACGAGGTAATAACAGATGGTCACTCCTTACATGGGCTTTGTTCTATAGTTGACTCACACTTAGTCGGCATGTTTGTGGGGTCTCCACAATGGACAACAGGGGTTTCTATGAAAAAAGTCAACTGCCCCTGGTATGTTGGTGAGTGATTAGCGACACATCAAAGCAAATACCGTTTTAGAGTGGATCTATCCTTTAACATGTTTCTGATAATTGTAGCATGTAGTATTGTTGCATTGTCATATCATGCTGGGTAAAGGTTTGTACAAACCAGCTGGAGTAAAGTAAAGTAAAGCAAAGTATAAAAGTATAATTATAAAAGTATAAAAGATCTGGACAAAGAATATAGTAATAATAATGTCAAGTGAAAACAGTTTGTCATTCATTATGTTAACGTCATGACTATCTTATAATTCCCCTCAATATCTAAAGAAATTGCTTTGTTACTTACAGATTTCCTGGTGGAAACAAAAATGCATACAGGTCCTATTACACACTACCAAGACGAGCTTAAAACAAAGGTTAGGGACCCATTTGCGTGTGTACCTGACGGGACAGTCCAAAGGGCGGATAAGAAGGATTTTGATGAATGTTACACACGTCTCAAAATTGCACGTGTGGATGACACAAAGATCAGCAGGTCACCTGAGGTCACACAGACGGAGAGGAAGACAGCAGGGCAGGAGATCCAACTCAGTGAAATCTTTACACACCCTTCTGGACAACACAAACGCATGAGAACAGTGATGTCGATTGGCGAAGCAGGAGTTGGCAAAACCTTTCTCGTACACAAGTATGTCTCTGACTGGGCAACGAAAAAAGATCAAGATCCCCATCTCACATTCGTGCTCCAATTCCACCAACTCAATTTGCTGCAGGGGCGGAAGTTTAGTTTGGCTCAGCTAATTCATGAATGCAACCCCACATATGAATGCATCTCAGAAGAAGCTCTTAATGACATCTTCACCAAGCTGCAGACGTCAGGAGAGGCAAATTACGACAAGAGTCCCTGCAAAGTTCAGTTTATCCTTGATGGATACGATGAAAGCCACATGAACTTAGACTTCAAAACCCAGTATGAATGCTCTAAGGACGTGTCCCAGGCCGCATTACTGGAAGTTGTGCTGGTCAACCTCATCAAAGGGAAACTGCTTCGCTGTGCTCAAATCTGGATAACCACACGCCCTGCAGCAGCGAAACAGATCCCTGAATGCTTCGTTGACATGGTAATAGAGGTGAAAGGATTCACTGATGAAATGAAGGAGAAGTACACCAGGAAGAGAATCAGAGATGAGAAGCAGGCCAGCAAAATTATCTCACATGTCAAAGCATCAAAGAACCTCCACATCATGTGTGACACCCCAGTCTTCTGTTCAATCATTGCCGACGTTCTGCAGGACAAGTTGAAGACAGATGAGAGAGGAGAGCTTCCCAAGACCCTGGCTGAGATTTACAGCCACTTCATCTTTGTCCAGACAAAGATGAAGTGGCTAAAGCAGGATGAGAATATACAGGAACTCACAGAGGCTGATAAAGCAGTTCTTCTGAAGCTGGGCAGGCTGGCGTTTGAACATCTGCTGAAAGGCCGCCTAATTTTCTACAAAGAAGACCTGAACAGATGTCACCTTGATATTAAAGAGGGTCCAGTGGACTCAGGACTGTGCACAGAGATCTTCAAACAAGACAGTAAATTCTCCCAGAAAACAGTCTACTGCTTTGTTCATCTGAGCGTCCAGGAGTTTCTGGCTGCAGTCTACCTGTTTGACTGTTTCACACAGAAGAACATGGAGGTACTGAAGGCATTCCTGAACAATGACGATTTCAACAGCAACAGTTCCCTGTCTGACTTCCTGAAAGCTGCAATTGAAAAAACCCTGCAGAGTGAAAGTGGCCACCTGGACCTCTTTGTCCGTTTCCTGCATGGAATCTCACTGGAGTCCAACCAAAGAGGGTTAGGAGGCCTGCTGGGTCAGATAGAGAACAGTTCAGAGGAGATCCAGAAAGCCATCGCCAACCTGAAGAAGATGGATCCCTGCAGTGGCTCTCCTGACAGATGTATCAACATCTTTCAATGTTTGATGGAGATGAAGGCCCACTCAGTAAGTCAAGGGATCAAACAGTACCTGGAGTCAGGAAAGAAACTCTCTGCGACCCAATGTTCAGCTCTGGTCAGAATGCTGCAGATGTCAGAGGAGGTTCTGGAGGAGTTGGACCTGCAGAAATGCAAAACTTCAAAGCAAGGGCGATGGAACCTGGTCCCAGCTGTGGGCAACTGCAAAACAGCCAGGTTAGTAGTCATGTGAATATCAACATGTTAGAGCTCCATTCACTCACATACTTCATTCAGAGAGAGAGAGAGAGAGAGAGAGAGAGAGAGAGAGAGAGAGAGAGAGAGAGAGAGAGAGAGAGAGAGAGAGAGAGAGAGAGAGAGAGAGAGAGAGAGAGAGAGAGAGAGAGAGAGAGAGAGAGAGAGAGATCAAGCTCACATAGTTATTTTAGATCGGCTATATGTGTGTGTGTGTGTGTGTGTGTGTGTGTGTGTGTGTGTGTGTGTGTGTGTGTGTGTGTACACACCATTATTGAAGGGGTGTACAGAGGATGGTCTTTTAAACAATGAGCTTGGTCATTACTTAGGTTTACAAGTTACTTAATACATCAATGCAAGTTCCATGCTGTAGTGTAGAGACAACTTCTGTTCTTACTGACATTGTGTTAATGTCTGAAGAACCAGATAGGAGATCTTTTAGGTGCCTTTCACACCTAAGGTTTGCTTAAAAGGTTCCGATCAAGGACCAAATGTTTGCATTGCTACATTTTGAATTTGGTCTGGTTAGCGTTCACACATAACTTTCTTAAGAGAACCAAAGTATGTAAACAAATGACATGCGGTCGTACAAGCTGTTCATCTATTGACAGAACATGTATTCACTTCACTGCCATAGAGTGGAGCAACAGCAGCGTGTTGTGATCGTTTATATTATTTATTTTTATTAGTTGTATCTTAATCAAATGAGAACAGAGGAAATCTATGAGCACATTTCAATTAAATATGTGTTAATCACTGTATTTACAGACTTGGTGACTGTGAACTCGGAGAGGAACACATTGAGGTTGTGGCTTCAGCTCTCAGCTCTAATCCTTCCCATTTGAGAGAACTGGACCTGAGCGGAAGCGGCTTGGATGTTTCCGGACTGGAACTCATCTGTGCTGGACTGAAGAGTCCACACTGTTGTCTGGACATTCTCAGGTCAGACAAACGTACAATGTTTATTTTGATTTGTATCAGTTCTGTTATAGTAAGTGATTATAATGTAGTTATGATGGTGGTACTTTATTTGAAGAGTGTGGTTAAGGTTGATATCATGGTAATCCACACTGACCATAAAATTGATAAGTTACAGTGACTAATATATGTAGTCTTTTTGCTGAGATACCACATTTAAAACCTAAACACCTCTGGTTACACTATGAGTGGTTGAATGTGTTTTGTCAGACTGTCATCCCCTAGTTTTGAATGGTATTTATATTAATTCTTAATTGGTGTGAGTATTCATTACAGTAATACAGTTTTCACATAGATGGCCATCCTTGAAAGGTTGTTCAGGTAGTAAGTAAGTAAGTAAGTAAGTAAATAAGTAAATAAGTAAGTAAGTAAGTAAGTAGTACGTTTTCCTCCCTAGTGTGTCCATTATGAGTGAGTGTGTTTATCTCCTTCCTACATGAATTATCTTTCTGAACTCTGTAGCTCTGAATCAGTGGTGGAAGAAGTACTCATATTATTATTATAATTATAATTATAATTATAATTATAATTATTATTATTATTATTATTATTATTAAGTGAAAGTAGCAATACCACCATATACAAAGACGTAAAAGGCTTAAATTAAATGTTTTAGTTAAATGGTGCATTTATATAGCGCCTTTATCCAAGGAACTTTACAATGATTGTGCATTACATTCACCCATTCATTCATTCACTGATGGTGAAGGAAACCATGCACGGCACCAACCTGCTCATCAGGAGAAATTAGGGGTTCAGTGTCTTGCTCAAGGACACTTCTACACTGACTCTGGGGGAGCACGGGATCGAACCGGGAACCTTCCAGTTGCCAAGCGGCCACTCTACCCCTGAACCACTGCAGTACTAAAGTATTGACAGTATATAGTTAAAGTATAAAAGTATTGTCAGTATATAGTTAAAGTACAAAAGTATTGGCATCAAAATATACTTCAAGTACCAAAGTAAAATAACTCACACATGTTAAAGTTTCATAATTTGTCAAAATGTGTGTAGTCTGGCTATAATGCACACTCTGTGGTACAGCAAGCTTTAGATTTCGATAAAGCGTTAAATACTGAGATTAAGTCTTATTTTGGCAACACTAACTGGTAGCTCTGCGTCCTTACAGCGTGTATCTATAGGGAAGACATGGCTGCAAGGTCCTAGTGCCCAACGATATGTTGGAGGAACAAGTGTTGGAGGCAGAGACCTGCGATTAAAATAGTGTGTGTGTGTGTGTGTGTGTGTGTGTGTGTGTGTGTGTGTGTGTGTGTGTGTGTGTGTGTGTGTGTGTGTGTGCGTGCGTGCGTGCGTGCGTGCGTGCGTGCGTGCGTGCTCAGTGAGAGTGTTGCAGATTGTGACTCATTCAATTAGGGATTTCATTAGAATGATTTTCTTTTAAGTTCAACTAAATGTATTGAGTCTGACCCCAACCCAGCACAGAAGACACAAGCAGTTCAGGCTTAAAGCTCCATTTATTAAAGGAAAAATGAACAATGTTCAGGGAGGGGGGTGCATGCATATCATCCAGAAACAAACGTAGGTTCTTCCCACGTCAGAGGTTAGCAGGTTTTAAGGGGAAACAGTGCAGGCTTCATGAACGCTCGTACGTTGCCTATGAATAAAATAAACACAACATGAGCTTTGTACACTAGCACAACATTAACAGTGAGAAATGAGAGTGAGTGTATCACTTACCGCCTAGTCTCGCGTGGCCAGACTGTTGCCTCCCACAATTTACAAATGTTTCCAGCATACAGTCTGGGACTCGGAAGCTCTGATTATGCTTAAGGGGAAAGCGGAAGCCCCTCCCCTACCCACTTCCGTTTTAGCATTGTGCAGTGGCGCAAAGGAGTCCGACTGGAATCAAAACAAAAAGTGTTAAATAATATAAATATGATACATGTATGAATATATATACAAATATATACATGTATCATATATGATACATATATGAATATAATGATAAACAATCCTCGCACAAATAACATGAATCTACCTATGACTCTATGCTTCCGCCTCGGTTCTGTTTCCACTGGGACTACAGGTCCGCGGGCACCGCGTCGTGATTGGTCGAATGTTTTTCCGGTCTGAGTAGCTTCCGTTAAGCAGCTTTCGGGAAGTGGAGTTCCAGACTCTATATAGCATTCAGAGATTGTGGAATAGTTGTCTGTTGACGCGAGACTACTTACCGCTGGACGGTGTTTCCCCCAGAAAGAGTCAGCAGCGTGTGAGCCAGAGTGAAAACCTTAAGTAAACTCAGCCCAGCTGCTTTCTGATTGCCCTGCACGCAGGTGTCATCACTTCCAACTGATTGAGAATGAAGAGTGGCACATATCAACCCTCAACCAGTTGCCCTAGGCAACGGGGCTGTCTGAGGTGCTGGACTCTAGGCTCCTCACTCTGGCTCCAACTGTATCAAAACTCACCTGACCGCTGGGACTGGAGCGAGACTCCACAGTATCATGTAATGAACCATAGTTATTCATCTTAAAGCAGTGTATTTAATGGACACTAGAGGGAGTATCACACCTCAGAATAGAAAGTCGAGGGGAGGGAGGATGTTAGGAAATGATTCCATACTGTGTTTGTTCATCTCATTTTTATTGACTTAAACATAATTCTGCCTAACAATATCTCTGATATTGACTCTGGAGGTCTTGTGTGTTCTGAAGCTGCATCTCTTAACCATTAACAAGAAATGTTTTGAAGTAAAATACAATAGCAATTTACTGAGGGAGTGTAAGAGTACCAATTAATACAATAACAGTTTACTGAGGGAGTGTAAGAGTACCAATTAATACAATAACAGTTTACTGAGTATACTGTGTAAAAGTACCACTTACTATAAAATGCACAACTCAACTGATAGCCTTGTGTGTTCACACTATGCATGTCTGGATAAACAGTGTTATTGAATCCAAAATGACTATATTAAGTGCTTGATGCTAAACAGAAGGTGAAGTGTTAGCCATTGAGGTTATTTATTGACTGACTAAACATTATATGCATTATTATTATTATTTTCCAACTAGTCACTAGTCACCAGTCCAAAACCTTGACAGCCGATCAAGACCAGCTCCTTTAAAAGATGAATGCACGTTCTCTATCCAGGAATATGTATTGTATTTGCTTTTAATCATTCTCTCTCTCTCTCTCTCTCTCTCTCTCTCTCTCTCTCTCTCTCTCTCTCTCTCTCTCTCTCTCTCTCTGGTTGGATTTTTCATTTAGACTGAAGGACTGCAGGTTGTCAGATAGATGCTGTGAAGTTCTGGTCTCAGCTCTAACTTCTAATCCCTCCCTCCATCTGAGAGAATTGGACGTGAGTCTACACATGGTTGAGTCGGGAATGAAGAAGCTGCTCTCTCTCTCTGGGCTGAAGAATCTCACGTGAGTAGACATGGGGCCTTACTTTCTGGGAGAACCCGAAGCCCGCTATTTGTGGGTAACGTTTGCATGTGGGGACATCACCCATTGCTATTTTATAATTTTCTGTCATGTGCAACACACAACGCTGCCCCTAAACACCTGCGCTACGTGCTAGATTATTCACAGGAGTGGTTTGGGCGTTACATTAATCAACCACTATGCACAGAAATGCTGCGCACACCAAAGTCCTTGTAGTGGTGCCGGCCACGGCAGAAGAATCAACTATCAACTAGTCTTCAAGAGACATAAAGGTGGCCGCACACACTTCATGTCTTATGAAGACTAGAGATTTCTGCAATCCGATTAACAGATCGGATATCGGCTCCATATCAACCCAAAAAAATGGATCGGATCAGACTGCAGCGAAAATGACCGATCAAAGCACTCCAAAAAGAGTGAAAAACTCCCAAGAGAGAGCAAGAAGGCAAAAGAAATAACAGAGCACATTGTCCAGTTTATAGTGCTGGATGACCAGCCACTGTCGGTGGTGAATAATGTCAGATTTAAATGCTTAATCGCATGGACTGACACAAAGAAGTGCACAGCACACGTCCCAAATCAAGATTGAATTAAAATGTCTCTGTAATCCACACAAGTATGTTTATAAATACCTTGTTTCAGTTAAGTTATATCACCAGCCGATCAAAGAATACAATTTGAAACGCAAGTGACAGATTTTGGTTGAATGAACCACACTCGCTTTGGGACTCGAGCCCCTCTCTCTGGAACAGTGGTGCAAAGTAATTAAGAACATTTACTTAAGTAAAATTTTGAGGTATTTGCACTTTACTTGAGTATATCTAATTTCCAATACTTTTACTTCTACTCTACTACATCTCGGATCTGAATATTGTACTTTTAATCCACTACAATTATTTGAAAACTTACCAGTTACTTTGTAGATTTAGATTATTATTACAAAAACATACATTAACCACTTCAGCCCATACATTTCGGCCATTTGAAAATAGCAGATCTACAAGAAAGGAGAAACACTGTTGTGTCAGGTAGTGGAAACGTTGTGTTAGACAGACATTTATGCGTTGTTGTTCTACTTCCTACAGAGTGAAACATGGTGGAGAAGATTGGTTCAATCCTCATCTCATTAAAGGATGTGAGTATCTGTCAATATTGAGATTTTATACATAGTTTTTAGGGCAGGTTCACACCTACTGTATAGTTTGGTAGACTGTGCGATTCAGGGGTTTAGTTACAACATTGTTGCATTTTTCATTTGGTTTGGTTTGCTTTCACATTGTACTTCGTCAAGCACACCGAACATTGCTGAAAGTGATGAGGAAAGAGAACACACTTTTGTTCCATAGGCCCACATTGTCTTGGTTTCAGAGAGCATGGTGGTAAATATGAACTTTTGCCCCAAAGTCTTTATATTCCATAATGTCCGTGTTGTTTTTAATGCACAGAGGAATGCAGGCTTGACAAACCGTCAAGGGTCCTCCATGGAAATCTTTTTCCTTTCAAAACGGTACAAATTTCAAAATAAGAGTTTATTTTCATCTATACATGTAATGTGATGATTCAACACGTTTTATTTTGAAATCGCACTACCGGAAATAGAAGTAGCCAGGAAGCCTAGTTGAAACTGACGGAAATAGCAGATCTACAAGACCTGTGAGCTTGTAGATCTGCTCTTTTTGACACGTGATGCGAGACACTATCGTACGACGGTGTATATGTATATGAGAATGAAATTACACTGGTGACTCCGGCCGAAGCTATTTCAAAACATTTAATCAATTCAACGTAGAATGAACAAAAATGTTAAATGAACACTGTCTGTACTCTAGGCACTTAAAGAACTATGTCAAGATCAGGATTAGAACGTATGCAGCTCCCCCTGGCTTAGTTGTTTAGCCTGTTGTCTGAGTCACTGCTATAACTTTACAAATTGTGTTTATGATTAAGAAGAATGTAATTATTGACTTTCATTATTGGTTATTAGGCTACATGAAATCGTGAAACATATGATACAATTCAAAATGACTTTTTTTTAATGTAGGCCTACTTTCAGCAATCAAACTCAAACAATAAGGCCTAACTCAGCTTGTTGTCTGTTGTATTGAAGTGACACACTATGCTTTCACAGTCACACCGCTTCATTTGATGTAGCAGTTAGGGCACGCAGTCTCGCGGGCACCCATGTGCATGCCAGTGCATCTGTGGGCGTGTTGATCTTCTTGCTCTCTATCTGGTTACCGGAGAAGATGATGAAGTTTACAATATTCTCAAATGGAAGTTTCTTTCTGAGCAACAGTTGTTCTCCTCCTGAGGGTCAAATTGTTACGTAGGAGGAATCTAGTAAGCCACCCGGTAGTCGCCCGGGTTGCTAAAAATCGTTATTTGTGAACCTGCCTTGTATTGCTTTAAAGATGAACTCGGCTGTTCATCTAGAGAAACGGACGTGTTTCGTCACGTCGGCCTTCCTAAGCGTTTCAAACTAGTCCAGAGTTTGAAACACTGAGAAAGGCTGACGTGCCGAAACACGTTACCATTGCTTTGATCAGCACAATATAGCCGTTAATTTAAAATCACACCCTGTGTGAAGGAAGCGGTGCCTTTGGGGCGGGGCTTAACTCATTTCAGTTCGTCCCTATTGGTGGTCTGAGTCCACTTACCAAATTTGTACTTGGTAGCATGCTGCAAACTGGAATGATGGCTGTGTAAAGCCCAGCCAATGGGCAGACAGAGGGGGCGGGGCTTAAGTAATTACAGTTCGTCCCTATTGGTGGTTTTAGTCCATGTACAAAATTTGTACTCCGTAGCATGCTGCGAACTTGAGTTATGGCTGTTTAAAGGCCAGCCAATGGGAAGACAGAGGGGGTGGGGCTTCAGCAATTCATGCTCCTCCCTATTGGTGGTCTAAGTCCACATACCAAATGTGGACTTGGTGGCATGCTGCAAACTGGAGTTATAGCTGTTTAAAATCCCGTGCTCATCCCGTGCTCATACGGGCGGACGGACATAACATACGCTGGGGGTCCCTGGACCCCTCTTTGATAACTTCAGCAATTCATGCTCGTCCCTATTGGTGGTCTAAGTCCACATACCAAATGTGGACTTGGTGGCATGCTGCAAACTGGAGTTATAGCTGTTTAAAATCCTGTGCTCATCCCGTGCTCATACGGGCGGACGGACCTAACATACGCTGGGGGTCCCTGGACCCCTCCTTGATAACCAGTGGCACGTGTGGCCAATGAGAGGAGAGATGGCATAGGCAATCTCCAAGTCTGTGTGTGTGTGTGTGTGTGTGTGTGTGTGTGTGTTTGTGTTTCTTCTTTGCCGTGCTCATCCCGTGCTCATACGGACGGGCGGACGGACATACGGACAGAGTCAAACGTAGAGCGGTTGGCACCGCTAAAAATAGCCAATCTACAAGTTCACAACGTCAAAATGTGTGAGGTCAGCCTGATCTCCAAGAATGTAGTATATTGCACGGACCCAGTGCACGTCATTCCGTGCAAAGTAGCCTAGAAACCCGAAAATCTGTGCATATGTACGGTGAGTCCCACGGTGGGCGTAACCCCGGAAGCAGAGCAGTCCCCACAACAACATGTACCATTCTGTGCCTATCGGTACAGAACTCAAACGGCGCTGAGTAGGTTCAAGGCAGGGGTCTGCAACCTTTAAAGTCAAAAGAGACATTTTGGCCCAAAAAATGTATACAAAATCTGTTTGGAGTCGCAAAACCTATTTTAACCCACTAATGTGGTGCCGCGCCAATAAATGTGTTGCAGGCTTTGACGCGAATTTGACAGAAATGTTGAAACTTTTATTTATACTTTTATATGTATTTATTCTACACATATTTTCTGTATTGGAGCACGTAAACATCTATGTCTCATATTACAGCAACCATAAATACAATTTTAAATGTGAAAAAACAAAAAAAACATTGTTAATTTCCATATAATGTTTTCTATAGCTACAGGGAGCCACAAGGGAAGGGCTAAAGAGACACATGTGGCTCCAGAGCCGCAGGTTGTAGACCCCTGGTTCAAGGGAACGTCGCAACGTTCGGGACGGCAACTTGTTGGCTTTAGCTCACTTGCTGGTCCCTTACGTGGCTCCAGTTCCCTTGAAACTGCGCGCCTCCCAAATGGTTTAGTCACAATGGAGGAGATGTGAGGCGGCTATGCACTGAATGACCACTCTGTGTAATGTATAATACATTCACTGAATGACCACTCTGTGTAATGTATAATACATTCACTGAATGACCACTCTGTGTAATGTATAATACATTCACTGAATGACCACTCTGTGTAATGTATAATACATTCACTGCATGACCACTCTGTGTAATGTATAATACATTCACTGAATGACCACTCTGTGTAATGTATAATACATTCACTCTGTGTAATGTATAATACATTCTGACTGAATGACCACTCTGTGTAATGTATAATACATTCACTCTGTGTAATGTATAATACATTCACTGCATGACCACTCTGTGTAATGTATAATACATTCACTGCATGACCACTCTGTGTAATGTATAATACATTCACTGAATGACCACTCTGTGTAATGTATAATACATTCACTGCATGACCACTCTGTGTAATGTATAATACATTCACTGCATGACCACTCTGTGTAATGTATAATACATTCACTCTGTGTAATGTATAATACATTCTGACTGAATGACCACTCTGTGTAATGTATAATACATTCACTCTGTGTAATGTATAATACATTCACTGCATGACCACTCTGTGTAATGTATAATACATTCTTGGAGATCGGGTTGTTGAGGTTTTAAGCTTGTAGTTGGGCTATTTAGAAAAAAAAGAAGCTGATCTGCAAGCTCACAACGCCTGACATTGTGACACATTCTGAGTTGGTACTGTAGATTGGCTAAACTTTAAACAAAATACTAAAATAGTAGATTTACAAGCTCATGACGTCTCACATTGTGACACATTGTAAGCTTGTAGATTGGCTGTATTACTGATGGTGTTAGAGCATTCCACACTTTGGTGTCAGAGTAGTAGAATGATAATGTTCTATAAGTGGGTGGCACCAGATCGTTGTCACTTCCTCTACTGTTGTGGCTTTGGGTGTCACTCACTTTGGGAGGTAGTTAGTCAGGTAAGAGGGTATTGAGGCCTCTTTAATTATTTATTAATTTAGACAATAAATCAGATCTTGTGAAATAACTTAATAGTATTGTCATTATTTGATATTTACTTTTACTTCTGCTTGAGTCATTATTTAAAGTTACAGTTTTTGATTACTATACTCTGTCTGTCTCACTGGGTCCCTCAGGGCTCTGTCCGTGGCCCCCTCCTTTTCCCTCTACACCAAATCTGTTAGCCGAAAATAGCCGATCTACAAGCTCACAATGTGTTGCATTGCAACATGTTGTGAGCTTGAATATCTGCTATTTTAGTATTATTATTACAGAATAGGGTTGAAGTGGTTAATTAAAGCTGTCATCTGGAACTGATTTTAATTCATAAAACATTTTTTTTTTTTTTTCGTTAAACACTTAACACAATGTATATTCCCTGAATATATCAGATCT
>NC_139959.1:44846961-44881961 GCF_963454915.1 Gymnoscopelus microlampas | reverse complement strand
GTCTATAGGAATGAATAGATACAAAAAAAGACAAAAGGTTGAATTCTCCTTTTAAGTTCTCCTAAAGGCCCCTACATAAATATGAGATTAACTTCTCCTTTCAGAGTCAGACCCTTTATTTAAATGAATTACCCTCCCTCTTTCAGTAATAGAACCTGACTGAGACTTAGAACTACTCCAGTCGCCTCTCATTCAAAGTTCATCTCCCCACATGGCTGATCAGTCCACGCTTAGAGGACCGATAATCACCAGAGCCTTGCAGCGAATCATGTCCGAGAGCGAGCGTATGAAAATGGAACTTGATCGGTTGGATTTCGTCCCTGCGGGATGCGTCGCAATTCTTCCAGAACCCAGGGTGATATTGAAAAAGCTACCAGAGAGTGTCTGCACCGCGTCTATCAAATCAGCCGTGGCTCAGGTTGTAAAAAGTATGATCGACGTGGTATCTGAGGCCCGGGCATCGGAGGAAGAGGAGGAGGAGGAGATGAAAGCCGTGGCTCTCATAGAGAGGCGTGCGGATGAGGAAATGGCGGTCCAACTCTTGAGTAGACATTTGTCGTTAAAAGCTGAGGACTCGGATGAATTGGTAATCGATTCGGATTCTGCTCAGGAAGAGGGGAACAGTTTCATCAACGTAGATTTATCCTCACCTAACCCCATACCATCACCACCTTTTGCGGACCCGACTCGACCCACAACGCCGCCTCCATCCTCACCTCCTCCCTCCCCACCTAACCCGATACCATCACCACCTTTTGCGGACCCGACTCGACCCACGACGCCGTCTCCATCCTCCACACTTTGGAGTCCCGCATCTCCTCCGCCGGGCTCGCCTCCTCCCTTCCCACCTATCCTCATACCGTCATCACCTTTTGCGGGCCGGACTGGACCCAGAACACCACCTCCTCCCTCACCACTTTGGGGTCCCACATCTCCGCCGGGCTCACCTCCTCCTCCCTCCCCCCCTCCGTCATCACCTACTTTTAGTACTTCTCCTGGCCCCTCCACCTCATTTCCCCCCCAGCACCACTCCTCTCCAGCATCCGATTCTGAGGGAGAAGTTGGTACCCCCGCGTACGGATCATTCCCCATCCCCAAGGGTTTGCAGGGTATGTTATTTTATAAAAGAGAGTCTATAAGAAAAGCTATGAAGGAGTGGAATAGAGCAGCTCAGGCGGGGGTGGATAGGCGAAAGGAGATGTGGCGTAGATGTGATAAGAGGAGAGATGAGCAAATGCAAGGTCATGAGACACGGGAGGAACAGACCATGCACTTTATGGAGGAGGAAGAGGAGATGAGACAGTCTGATTTAGCGCGAGAAGAGGCTAGGGCGAGGCGTAAGATCATGTCTGATTCTGAGATGGAGCGTGGTGGTTCCTTTGGTACTCATTATCACATGCTAAAGTTAAGGAAGGGGAAAAAAAGAAAGATGGATGTACTTTACGTCCCCTTAGCTGAAAACGGTTGCATGCTGTTACAAGACGTGCAATATGCCATCTTAGAGTACAATCGTAGACGTATGAAAGTGATGAAGATGACGCAGGAGGTGGATCAGGATGGTGATGATGAGGATGAGGATGAGGAGGAAGAGGAAGATGAGATGGCAGGGGAGGAGGAGGAGGAGGAGGAGGAGGAAGGGGAGGAGGAGGAGGAAGGGGAGGAGATGAGCGAGGACAGTGATGATGAGGAGAGGGAAAATGAGCTGGAAGAGGAAGATGAGATGGCGGGGGAGGAGGAGGAGGGGGGGCAGCAGGTGGGGGGGAGGGATGACGGGGTGGTGGAGGGGGACGATGAGGGGGAGAGGGGAGGAGAGTTAAGTGACCATGAAGTCATGGAAGCGGGTGACCATGAAGTCATGGAAGCGGAGGAGGAGGAGGAGGAGAAGAGGGGGTCTGAGGGGGATATAATTGTCCCAACGACGATAAATGTTGATCCCCCGAGGTCAGGTTCAGAATCCAATCTGAGCTTAACGCTGCCAAGAAGTCAACGCTACCCCAGGGATTACGTCCATTTGACCGAGGCTTTTAACGCCATATTCCGCAACGTGGTCAAAAGCGTGTTGGAACATCTGAACAGCGAGTGTTTGTGTCACATGAGTTTGATGTTTTCCAGTGAATGTGCGGGGTGTCGAGCAAGCCATAAAGCCTTTGAGATCACCATTCACACTTTGAAGACGTATGGACTACAGCTGAACGAGCGCAAATTCGAGTGCTGCACGCAAGTTTTCCACGACGAAATTAAACTGCTCGATCCTGAAAAAAGGAGTGGAACATTACAGCGTTATCTTACCGATCTAGTTAATCTGCAGAAGGAAGAGGAGGAAGAAGAGGAGGAGGCGAGGGGAATGGAGGCCGAGTGATTCACACACACACACACACACACACACACACACACACACACACACACACACACACACACACACACACACACACACACACACACACACACACACACACACACACTCACACACATACACTCCGATTCAATGAGACATCTCGTGTCAGCGGAGGGGAGTTACCCCCCAAATCCTCCCTCCCCTCTCGTGACTGAGCAATCTTTCAGTCTGTCAGATTCGATAGATGACCTCGATCAAATTATCCAAGAGCTGGATGACGCCTACGCTCTCCGAGCGGGATTTAGCGCGGTAAACCCGCTAGGATCAGAACCTGACTCCCTTCAGGAACAATGTAATGGATTACAATCCGAAACTTTGGTTAGAACTGTGAAAAACGCTGTTTGCTTTGTTTTATCTGTGGTAATTCTAGAGATGAAAATGGCGAGGTGTCGCGCATGTACTAATGCGCAAATGCAAGGTTTGCACTACATGTGTTATAAGGGAATGGGTGATTTCTTTCTTAAACGTTATTTTTCTAAGCTTCAAGGTAGAATATTTAACGGGGGGATAGTCGAGGGGGTTCTTAATCTTTTGAAGGACAACATTCTGTTTAATGCAGATCCATGTTTCAACGGTAGTCGCGTGCGCGGTGTTGTCGAATCTGTTTTGATTGAATTATCCGACGTTAAAAGCGTCGGTGTTTATATTACTGCCATATTGACGACTCTCTCAGAAGCAGAAATGCGCTCGATGCGAAACCACTTTGAACTCTTCTGAAACTGTGACTGAAAGATAAGAAAAAAGAAAATGGGGAACTGGTTTTCAAAATTGACACCACCCGGGCTCGAAAACGATAATTGGGTTATTAACAAACTGTGTTTGTTGCTGAAAAAAGTCATAGACGCCCGTGCGTCTAGTACCGAATGTAATTTTGAATGCTGCACGAGTGTAAATAAATTAATTTCAATGTTTGAAATTATTAGAGATTGCAAAGACTACCCGATGGGACAATATGTCATCATTTCCCCACCACATTACACGGATCTGAAAGCTGTGTTGGAATCTGTTTTTAACGCAATGTTAGCGACGGGAGATTCCAATTTTTCATTAAACCATTTATTAGTATTTTACACATTTCTAGCTGATCTAACGGAACGTTATGTACGCGCTGAAACCTTATCTATATCAAAATTGCATATTCTGTTGAGAAATCTACACATGTTTATCCGAGACAAAATAGGCATGGATATTTTGAGGGAAATGTGTATGTCTTTCTAGTATTTTATGTGTATTATTTCTTTTAATTTGAATTTTATTTTCATTATATAGGACCCCAAAAAAATTAGATCGTTAGATTAGAATGATATAGAATAATAGAATTGATTTGTATTATATTTTAATTATTTCTTTTAATTTGAATTTTATTTTCATTATATAGGACCCCAAAAAAATTAGATCGTTAGATTAGAATGATATAGAATAATAGAATTGATTTGTATTATGTTGTATTATTTCTTTTAGTTCGAATTTTATTTTCATTATACAGGACCCCAAAAAAATTAGATTGTTATAGAATTGTGTTGTATTATTTCTTTTAGTTTGAATTTTATTTTCATTATACAGGACCCCAAAAAAATTAGATTGTTATAGAATTGTGTTGTATTATTTCTTTTAGTTTGAATTTTATTTTCATTATACAGGACCCCAAAAAATTAGATTGTTATAGAATTGTGTTAGATTAGATCCTTCTCTCTGAGAGAGTATAATAGAAATGTATTTGTATGCGATCTTACTTTTTCTAATAAATAAGAACACTTTTGAAAAATATATCATTGTTTCAGCTTTCCTCTTTCTCTGCACACGAGATCTTTCATGAGCATTCAAAATGAGCGACGAAGTAGAAAAGATTTTGAAAAAAACCTATTACACTTTAAAACATCCGGGATCCTTTGGCGGACCTGAACGGCTACAAAGGGAATTGATTAACCATGACGGTGTTAAAGTGGATCTGGGTAGGGTTAAAGATTTTTTACAAGGACAGACGGCCTACACGCTCCACAAGCCAGCCCGCTTGAAATATAAACGTAACAGAGTCTTTGTGACAAAACCATTAAAACAGTATCAATCCGATTTGGTGGATATGAGCTCGCTGAGTGTTCATAATAAAGGTCGAAAGTGGCTTTTAACAGTGATTGATGTGTTTTCAAAGAAAGCCTACGCACGAGCGCTCATGAATAAGACAGGAGCCTCGGTGACAAAGGCCTTTGCTGACATACTAAAGAGCTCCAAACTTATCCCCCAATCTTTACAAACTGATATGGGGAAAGAGTTTTATAATTCATTGTTTCAAGGATTAATGAAAAAGCATGGAATCAGACATTTCTCCACGCATAGTATCATAAAAAGCGGGATTATAGAACGTTTCCATAAATCTCTCAGGGGAAAAATGTTTCAGTATTTTACTGCTGAAAACACCTACAAATACATTGATATATTACAGGATTTGTTACAGAGCTATAACGATTCGTATCATAAAAGTATTAAAATGGCACCGAATCAAGTGAGCGAGGCAAATGCGAGTCTGGTATTTAACAATCTATACGGTAATTTCCCTTTGAGAAAAACGAAGCTGAAGATAAAATTTGCATCAGGGGATCACGTACGAATATCCAAGGCCAAGTCTGTGTTCACCAAAGGATATCTGGCTTCGTGGACCACCGAGATTTTTTTAATCAAGCGGGTAATAGCTCGCGACCCCGTGGTATTCAAAATTACCGATTTAGATGGAGAGGAGATCGAGGGGGTGTTTTACGCGGAGGAGTTGCAGAAAATAAAATCTTTATCTAATGATGCATATTTCACTTTGGATAAAATATTGAAACGACGCGTAGTGACCGTGCAAAAAAAGAAAATTAAACAATATTTTGTCTCGTGGAAAGACTGGCCGGCTAAATTTAATTCGTGGGTAAACGTCTCTGATATCAAATGGATTTAGCAGATTCATTCATCTCTCTCACACACACACACACACACACACACACACACACACACACACACACACACACACACACACACACACACACACACACACACACACACAGAGAAGAGGCTGTGAGAGAGAGAGAGAGACAGCATCTGCAGACAGCAGAGGGGACAGCATCGTCATGGAGCGGAGAGATAGTTTTTATGTGGAACTACCCTCAAACGCTAGTCTTGGAGTTTTTCCAGATAATTCGATATCGAGCTTTCGTGTGGCGTTGGCGGAACAAATCGAATTAGAAGGCGAATGGGAAGTGGGGTTGGTGGAAATTTCCTATCCCCGCACGTGGTACAATTTACCGCCCAAAGACAGTTTTATCGAATACAGATATGTTATGCCCTCGCCACCGGTCACTTTGAGCGAAGCTATTCCCTCGCCCGCGGGCGATGTATCAAAGCGCGTTCCCACGCGTGAAGCGGCCGCCGAACCTCAAACATTTCCCATTTTCAGAACAATGTTTAAAGGCGGATATTACAATAGGCCCGAGGAGTTAATCTACGAAATTAAACAACATGCTCGTCAAGCTCATAAGGAGTTGGATTTTTATTACAACCCTATAACTCGGAAAGTAAGCCTGCTCGGGCGGAGAGAAATGGAAGTGAGAGTAAGTGAGACGCTGGGGCATATATTAGGATGGACTCCTTTGAAATTTTATAACTCTCATAATGTTCCGAAAGGGTGTGTAGATATCACCGGAGGTAAATATAACATTTATCTATACTCGGATATATGCACATATCAGTTGATAGGCGACGCGCACGCACCGCTGTTGAGAACCGTTAAAATTACCGGCGGTTGGGGAGAGATAATCTCTCTGCATTATACAACGCCCCATTATATTCCTTTGTCTAAAGCGCATATCGAATCTATACAGATTGAACTGCGTACGGATACCGGAAAATTGATTCATTTTTTATACGGGAAGGTCCTCGTCAAACTTCATTTTAGACCGAAACCTTCTCACTTTTAATTTTTTATATATTTTTAATAAAAAAAATAAAAAATAAATAAAAAAATGGCTCATCTGGATCCTTATAGATTTGTAAATTATTATAATAATCAGATCGGAGGGGGACATTATTTCGTGGGCGCCCCCGTACAGTACGGACAATCCGGAAAAGGGATAGGCTCCCTTTTCGGTAGATTATTCCGATTTGTTACTCCTCTGCTAAGAACCGGGGTGAACATCGCTAAACCTCATTTAAAGACAGCTGCAAAGTCTATCGCCGGCGAGATTGCATCGACGGCTATTAAAAAGTTCACCTCCATGGGAAGTGATAAACAAGAGGGGAAGGGGGGTCTGAGAACCCTCGCGCGATTACCGCGTTTAATCCCACCCGGAGTGAGAAGATATAAAAAAAGACGGATGAAAGTTTCTCCCTCATTTAGAAAACGCGCTCGCAAAATCAAGAAGTCACGCCTCGGCAAGAAGTTCATATTTTAGACATAGACAACATGACGGCTCCGATTCATCACAAATCAGGGGAATGTACCATCAGCTCGTTGGATTTATTTACGGCGCCGCTTACTCAATACTCCGTGGAATCAGAAGCATTTATTGAGTATTTTCCCATTTCTGCCGTTACGAACGAAATACATGGGGGGAGCCCTCTGGATTTTTTTATAGCCGGAGACGAACGCTTCATCGATCTTAACGATGTCATATTAAGTCTTAGATTAAAAATAACAAAAGCGGACGGGGCTGCTTTAGCCGCCGACGACAGAGTCGCGCTCATCAACTATCCTATCAATACAATTTTCTCACAATGTGACGTTATACTGGGAGATAGACAAATATCTCAAAGTTCAAACAGTCATAGTTTCAGAAGTTATCTGGAAACATTGCTTAATTTTTCCGATGCCACTCTGAAGTCCTACTTCACCGCCTCGCTGTTCTATAAGGATACGTCAGGCTCGCACAATGTCACCACGCTGGATGGTTTAAACGCCGGGTTTATCTCACGCGCCCGTCACAGTGCTCTGGGGCGCGAATTTCACGTATTAGGCCCTTTACATTCGGACCTATTTTTTTGTGAAAAATTAATGTTAAATAACCTGGATCTGCGGATTAAATTGATCAGAGCCAGCGATGCGTTTAGTCTAATGTGCCCGGCGGATTCGACATTTAAACTGCATATTTTGGGGGCTTCGCTTTTAATTAAAAAAGTTAACGTCAGCGCACCGGTACGTCTGGGGATCGAATCGGCTTTAATGAAAAGCAATGCCATTTACCCCATTTCACGTATAGCCGTGAAATCGTACACCATTCCTGTCGGGACGCGATCGTTCACGCAGGAAAACCTGTTTCTGGGCTTAGCCCCAAAGTACATCGCAGTGTGTCTTCTGAACCACCAGGCATTCACCGGGAGCAGAGCTTTAAATCCGTTCAACTTCCAGCATTTCGACCTACAGCAAATATCCATAAACGTTAACGGTCGTCAAATTCCCAGCGCCGCTTATCATCCGGACTTTCAGCACAGCCTAAGCGTGAGAGAATTCTACAACCTGTATCTGGCCACGGGTCGACACCTCAAGGATTTGCCGCTGGCCATCAATCGAACCGAATTTAACCACGGCTACACAGTATTTCTATTTAATGTTTCACCGTCAGATTATTCTTGCGCGTCGCCCAACATTTCGGGTTCTATCCGTTTGGAAATTTCTTTCAGAGTCGATCTCCCCGCCACCGCCACCCTGCTCGCATACGCCTCGTTCGACAGTATTATAGAAGTCGATTCTAAAAGACAGGTATTGGTAGATTATTATTAATCTATCGGGAGGGAAATGAATACTCACGAATTGGAATATTTATTATTTAAATTAATAGGTAGAAAGCTGTTTAAAGGGGTCTTTGCCAGCGATACTCTACCATTTCTAAAACTACCAGGATTTTATATCGTAAATGCCGACGAACGATGTAAAAAGGGTAGTCATTGGCTATGCATAACCCTGGAAGAAAACGGCTCCGGAACATTCTTTGATAGTTTCGGTTTTGGTCCTCATCACTATTCCCCGGATATAATAAACTTTTTGGAAATTCAACAAAGTATCACTTATCAGACCGACGTGTTGCAAGATTTGCATTCATCAGTTTGCGGTCAGCACTGCGTTTTCTATCTGTGTCAGCGTGCAAAAGGCCTGCGCTACAAGGACGTCATAAAACTATACTCTACAGATTGTTATCGGAATGATAAAATGGTTTTTGATTTTGTGAAAAAAAATAAAATGTGTATCCCTATGAAGCCCAATCTTCCTTGTATAAATAATTGCATTACCCAAGGGTCTTGCCCTTTTTATTCATAATGAAAAACATGTGACAAAAAAAATGAGGATGTACAATTTGTTTATTTGTTTCAAAATAATTCAATAAAATTTACAATTACAATTTTTGTTTCATTTGTTTCATTTCACATTTCTATTCATCTCTCTGTCTATGAGAGTTTATAAAAAAAGAGGATCCATCACAATTAAATTCTACTCTCTCTATACTAGAAAGAGAGTGGTTCTACTAAATACATTTCTGTTTCAATTACTCTCTCTCTCTATACTAGAAAGAGAGAGGCACTACAGCATCACATGGAGTCTAGTTCAATTCTACTCTCTCATTGAGAGAGGCACCAACACAATACTAATTCACAATCCTATTCTACTCTCTATACTAGAGAGAGGATCTATACTAAATACATTTATCACCCATCACATTCCACCACCCCCTCCTCCATTCCGCCCCCTCTTCGTCCGCAAGCCCGCTCTTTTTGGATCTTCTGCAAAGACTCCCGAGCGTGGTGTAAAAGTTGAAGGAGAGATCCGAGGTCGTCGGTTTCCACGCAGATTCGGATGGGGAATAAAAGTTCCTTTTCAACCACAGAGTGGGGACGGCATGTGTCGAATTCCAGCCGTGAAGTGTCCGCACAATATCTCAGCAGGATCCATTTTTTAGATCTGCTGCAGTCGACCAGAATACCGGTCTTTTTCCCAAACCCTGTCACGTCTATGCTGCTTTGAACATAGTTGTCGCTCACTCTTCTGAGATATTCTATCATGGTAGTGACGGCTATGAAAAAACCTGGAAACAAACTTTCTGAAACTTCCAAGCTTTCACGTCCGCCAGACAAGTGAAATTCTCTGCTTGAGCGACCATTTCGACGCGTGGAGATGATGACCGTTGTCTCGTCACCGTCACCGTCCTCTTGAAATGAAACGGCAAGTGTGGTGGCCACGGGAGTCGAGTGATTCAATTTCCAGGTTCGGGAAAAAAATGACATTTTGATGGTGGTGTTGATTCCCTGCTGCCGAAGCTGCTGCTGCTGCTGCTGCTGCTGCATTAGAGTTTGAACTTGATGTAGAACCCCCTAGAACTTGGTCCAGCTTTATACACGCGGTCTCACTCATCAATATTCATCGTCAACCGTTTCCCACGTTAAAGAACTGAGGGCTCGCTCACCACGTTTTTTGTCCTTCCTGGTTTGCCTCCTCTTTGTTCTCGACTGGGGGGTGGGCGGGGAACTATAATAATCGGACCTTATCGGTGTCTGCTGCTGCTGCTGCTGCTGCTGCGAGGGGCTCCCTTGCCGGCTGGCTTTGTATTGTTCCCTAGCAGCAGGGTTTCCGAAGACTGCTGTGGGAATATTTAATTTTGCTAAAGTTGATAAAAACAACTCCCACCCTTTAGGATTCGCCGCGGTCTTTTTCCCACGGGGAACCACAGTGTTTTTTATCAAATCTAACATATGACTCCCCGTCACTACTCGATCGTTTATAACCAATTCCCCGCTAATCTCGTTCCATCCTACACCGGTGTTTCTCCCCAGTCTATCCAGGATAAATCTTGCATTTCTATGAGTTCTATCCGGTAATCCTTTTAAAACATCGCTTATTTTAACCCCTAATTCTATAGGATCGCTTTGATCCGACGATGACGTCGATGGTTGAAGTGATACGGCGATCGGTTTATTGCGTTCATTTTCCGATTGTTTATGAAATGATAGATATCTCTGTAAAACTGAATTATATTTTTTTATCTTTTCCACGGGATGTAAAGAGTTGTCCCTTAAAATCGAATCCATCTCCAGATCCAGACGGCTTTGAGCGGTCTCCAGTTGGGTCGTATTTTTGTCATTTCTCATTTCACCCAGCTGACGCGAGTTTATTAGGAAAAGTTTTTCAAATCTTTTCTTTTTGTCACTCATCTTCGACTACCTATCAGAGATGTTATAGCCGGTAGGACGGCTGCGAGCAGCGGAAGAAAAAAGCCCGAACCGGTCTGTTTCAGAAGCACCCCTCTCTTTCGATTCAGCGGCACCTTGGAATCTGCTAACATTTTAATAAAATGTTTTCTCCGCTTCAAAGTTTTATACTGACACGAAGTCAGAGGGACGTGCCCCTTTAATACGTTAATTGCTGAGTCTGATATGCAGCTGATAAGCTCGTTAGAACCATTTTTCAGAATATTCTTACGTTGAGAGGGGGGGCTTTTTAATAGATTTTTTAAAGCGGAAACATTCCTTTTCAGTTTTCCCAGTTTTCCCAGTTTTCTCTTTCGTTTCCTCTTGACGGGGGCCATGATGCATTCACAATCTCTTATACACGACAGGTACGACGGTGTCATCAATCCCCACCAGCCCGCTGCGAATTCTACAGGCTTCTGGACATTTCTGAGTCATGTCGATCATTAAATAATTGTAGGGAGTGGATACGGCGTCTTTAAAAGACTCTGTTAGAAATTTAGAGTCGTCGGGAAACATTTGCTGAGCTAGAATTTTAATCTGAAGTTTATCTCTGGGATTATTGAATAATATAAAATAGTTGGTATTCAAAGAAATGGTTCTAGAGTATTTCCCTTGGAAAAAAATATTCTGGTTCAAGAGCAGGACGCTTATGCCCTTATGATGACGGAACATTGTAAATAATTTTAATATTTGTAAAGAATCGCTAGATTCTGTCATTAAATCATCGATAACAATGAGATGATTTTTCCCCTCGGAAAACAAGTCGGAATCTTCAAAGGAGACAGGCAGACGGTCGTGGAAGGAAATGTTTTTTATTTTATTTTGCAGAGTGTCATACAGACTTTGCCAACAAGAATAGAAAAAGTGGATAATGTCAGGAACGATCGAAACAGTCGTCTCCACATTTAATAACAGCTTTGTTATAAAAACAGTCTTTCCCGATCCGCTGGGACCGCAGACGCATGCGCTGAA
Organism: Gymnoscopelus microlampas; assembly: GCF_963454915.1. Taxonomy (NCBI): domain Eukaryota; kingdom Metazoa; phylum Chordata; class Actinopteri; order Myctophiformes; family Myctophidae; genus Gymnoscopelus; species Gymnoscopelus microlampas. The sequence goes on along the minus strand of NC_139959.1, from coordinate 44,870,386 downwards.
TGGGTGCTTTAGTCTGAAATCATATTCCTGACAAGGGTATTCAGGGTATACATCAACATCATCATCATCATAGTTAGACATCGACATAGTCAGAAGCCAAATGGTTCTGTAGCACCACCCTTGAGCAATCTCCGCTTATCAAAAACAACCCTGACTTTCTTCCTAATTATTGCATTCTGAAGCACAAATCCATTTTTAAACCTTCTTATACTACGTTGAGTTGCAAATAAAACATGTTCTTCATCATCATCATCATCATCATCATCATCACAGTTATCAAACTTGTTCACATAACCCAAAATCAACTTTTTCATAGAATCAAAATTTACAGATTGCGCAGCCTCGTAAGACTGCGTAATTCCTTTACATTTTAATACCACCTGGTTATTTGCGGTGAGATAGGCGTAAGATTTAGGACCTGAGCTGAAAAATTGTGTAATGTGATCCCCCTCGTTCAATTCGTTCGTTAACATGCCGAGGTTACTACCCAGAGGGAGAAGTTGTTCTCCGGTTTTAGATGAATAAATCAAACTGTCTGTGTCAAAATATAAAACATCGTCGGGCGATAACGCTTGTAAATATTTATACAATTCTAACCTTCCGTAGGCTGTGGTAAACGAGGCTAAAAAAATGTTACCTGTTTTATTGGGAGAGGAGATAAATTTTGGACCGTCGCTCCACTGTAACAGAGCGACGTGATCGTTGAGGAAAGAAAAATATTTAACGCTGAATCTATCTGAAAACATTAATTCAAAAAACCTTTCAACGTCTCTCACCAATTCGGTTTGAGGTAAATCGTTGCGTTGAGCAAATTTACCGTATAAGGAATTTAGACATAATTTGCTCACCACTCTCAGGCCGTCGTTCTTTTCAATCTTATCCACGTCGAGTTTAACCCCCTGGGATAATTCATAGTTTTGCACATACTCGAGTTTATCGGCTCGAGTTTTACACCATGTCGGGAAGCCGGAACTTTGCTGCTTTGTGATTAAAAACGACTTGATGTAGGAATTAAAAATTGTATCGCTTCTGTGCTCAAAATCCCACACTTCTATGATTTTTAAAATTTTATAATTCAACGATAAGGCGTATTTTAATTCCTCAGAGACCCACACGCCCGTTAAGGCCCTGCCGCGAGCGTCGTGCGGACACGAGGTATTCTGATTGTTTTCCTCCGCGCAAGATCTGCAAAGTGTAAAGACAAGTTTATTAGATTTTTGCAATTTATAAGGCAATACGGGGAAGAAGAGCCCTCGCGGAGGTAAAACCGTAGCTTTTATCAATCCAAAATATTCACCCACCTCCTTAAAATTTGAATAATGGACTGTGGGGTGATGGAGTGGAAATTGTTTACAATTTAAAACGTGCGGGTAGAGACTGGTAACGTCCACGTAGTGAATTTTCTCTTCGTTTTTTACGGAATGAGACATTTTTACAGTCTCCGTTCGTCCGCCGTAAAGGCTGTGACGCGCTTCCAACCCCGTGTCTAGGGGAGGCCTGTCGGCTAAAAACGAAATGACATCGGGGTTTGTTCGAGTCATTTCTTCCCACTCGTGTTCCCAAATAGAAACTACACGCAGTCCCCATTTAATCCTTAAACAATCGAGTTTATCCATAGTCTGATGATATAATTGTTCAAACAATTTACCCGATAGCGGGTTTGTTTCATGTCCGTTGAAGCACCCGATACACCCGTGATGAAAACAACCCAGGTATTCCCAGGCCGTGGACGTGTGTGGATCGTAGCCGTCTACGTGAAAATCCCCCACACGTTTTTCACCTCGATTTAAGGCGTGCTCGATAAATATATTTTGAGAATGGGCCACGTAGTCTAACCATCGAATGCTGGAAGAGGAAAAACATTTAGATTTCCTCTTATAATTTAGAGGGCAGGGGATGGCCAACGTATTAGGAATTAGAAAATAACTTCTAAATAGTTTCATACAGGCCGAGCTTATGGTGATGCATGAAAAAGGATCGATTTGACATTGTTCGATGAAACTCTGTTGGAAAATGATGCACGCTTCGCGTAGAATATCCACGTCGTTCAAACAGTACATTATACATTGTCTTTTGAAATCAAACGGCCGTCCCCGGGCCGTCGTCTCTTCGTACCACGAGTTAAAGGCGGAGCGCTGACCCTGGGACATTTGAGCGTATCCGTACGCATCACGCGATGGGTACGGTCCCACGTAATTTAAATGTCTTAGAGAGCTAAAGAAATGGGGGAAATAACCTTTTTCCATTTTATTTGCAAATCCTAAACATTTTGGGAGCTCCGTGAGTCTCATCGTTAAAAAAGATAGGCTATCTATAAATTTCAATCTAAAATGTACATCTTCAAAACAGAGTACTTTTCCCCCTTGAAGGATCACGTTAGGATTTAAACCTAATTTTATAAAAGCGTTGAGAATAATGTATCCATCAAACGATCTGGAATTATGAGCTAAAAATACGTGATTTGTATACGAGGGTTTACGAAATTCTTCTAAAAACTGACGGGCGCAGTCCACGCCCCAAAAACGGTAGGATTTCCCCTCGAAAGATTTTGCGCATATGAGAAATGGCACGTGATGCTTTGATTCATCGGCGAAGGTTTCTATATCGTAAAAAATCATTTTTTTTGAATGGGATTCATCGGGGATTAGTTTTTGAATGTAGCATTTGTGAGTGGTTTCGCTCGAATCCGGTAAAACCTCTCTGCAGACGTTACATTTTATCAGTTCGCAAACATGCCGTTTTTCACGATTTCCTATCGTTATAGAGTAAATACGTTTACAATTTGGACAATATTTATTGACGTCGCAATTACTCAAAAGTTCCCCGTTAGTTCTTTGAATCGGGAGTTTGTGACGTGTAAAACATTGATCCGAATTGCACACTCTGCGACAGTCTTTACAAATCAGAGTGGAATCGCGTGCACAACCGGGTTCGTAGCACACCGAACAGAAACCGTGACATCTGTGACTCAATTTGGAATCGAATCCTGAATAACAGTAATTACAAATATTATTACAGCCTAAAAATCCCGTGACATTTTTTATGCCGTAGTAATGATTATCAAAGAGAAAAAAGTAAAAGGTTTTGTCTCTATAAGCGGTCTCCGTTTGAAATTTACACAGAACCGCTTGGGAATCGGGGTTTCTGTAAAACACTATAATTTTACAATCGAAAGAGCGTTCAAATTTAATCACGTGTCTAAACGACACAGGTGATTGATCGGACAGACCGACCCGGAGATGAATATCTCGACCAATTACAACGCAACTGGCATCGTTAGCTTGCGGATAAAGTAAATGGGCAAAATTAATGCTAAAACATAGCGCGTCATCTGAATTTTCTACTACGAGTAAATGTTTAGCTTTTTTATTTAAAATTTCAAAATCCAAAACAGATTCCAACCGACGACGTTTACCACATCCTTCAGGAGATCGAACTATATTTACAACCAACTCTAACGTGGGGTCTGATATTATTGAAAAATTGGACTGAACCATTCGTTCCAGCAGTTCTGAAAAACCACTCTGATCAAACGTGGCATCCCCCCGTAATATTATGCTCGAGTGTGATGAAATATTATCCCCTCTAATTTCAATCTGAACAATGTCGGAAGATGAAGAATTATTAAAAATATTTTCCAAAGTTGTTTGTGCGCTGCCTACAACGCTTGTATAAAAATCTGCATAATTAATATCATCATGGTCGGGGGGGATTATATTTAAAAGTTGTCGAATCTCTGAATTATTAAATCTATCTCTATGAATTACATTATCCCCAGGAATCCCATCGCCCCTTTGAGAGTTTGATAACTGTGAGTCACCCGATGAGGCTTGTTCAAATTCATCTATTTCGAGGTCTAAATCACCCGATGAGGCTTGTTCAAATTCATCTATTTCGAGGTCTAAAAGAGCTATTATTTCATTATCATCATCTATTGCGTCATCGCCGTTTAATTCATTAACCATATTTTGTAATTCTAACGGTACTATTGGAATTTCATTTAAGTCATTAATTACGGCTAACAAATGTGACGGAATTATTCTATTATCTTCCATTTCTAATTTTCTAAGTCTAACACTATTTCTTGCATTTCAATTCCACATCAAGGCTTAGCATATGAACTGAACGATCGGTTCTGCCCGAAACTGAGAGAATCGTCTTCAAAACTTGCTCCAACACCCTGCTGTGGCTGGAATCGATCCGTTCTCCCTCTTCTTTGTCAGTCTTCTCCTTCTTCACCTCCTCCGCTTCCGCTTCCGCTTCCGATCCAACTTTTAAAGAAAATAATTCATCGAAATTAAAATAATAATTAAAAAATAAATAAACGAAACTCAAATAAAAGAAACTCACCGTGGGATTCTACAGGATCACCCCCCTGATCCGGAACCGTCTGATCGATCTCCACATCTGATGGAAAAGGATGAAATCAGTTATTATAAATCAGCACCATGGACAACGTCTCAGCCCCCTCAGTGTGTGTGTGTGTGTGTGTGTGTGTGTGTGTGTGTGTGTGTGTGTGTGTGTGTGTGTGTGTGTGTGTGTGTGTGTGTGTGTGTGTGTGTGTGTGTGCGTGCGCATGTGTGTGTGTGTGTGTGTGCGTGTGTGTGTGTGTGTGTGTGGGGGGAGGAATTTCAAAGGTTACTTGCCTGATGGTTGAGGGGGGAGGGAGAACAATTTGATACGCTTTGGAGCGCGCTGCTGGCTTTTTCGTATGGAAGGGTGGAATACCAGTCGTTTCCTCACAGGAGCGTTCGGAGGGACATACACCGTAGACGTGTCAGAGAGGGCCGCCGCCTCTCCCCCCACCGGTTCCGGGGAGCCTGGCTCTCTGAGGATCGATGTGTCTCCTTCAGCGGAGGGGGCAGTAACTGAAGGAATGTCATCTGAATGAAGCAGGTTGTTGTTTTCGCTCGATGGGATCAGCTGCGTGCTAGTGGTGACGCCGTCATCAGCTGGGATGATACCGGCGGCTGGGAGGGTAAGGGAGGAGTCCATTTCGTAAGCCATCGTTAAAAAATGATGAGCGCTTCTGCTTGAAGCTTGAGGAAATGATAGAATGATAGAAATTAGAATTCAAAAATATATAATAATCAGAATAGTAGTATTCTATATATACACTATATATACACTTACAACCAATCGGGGTTATTGAAGAGAAATGGAGAGGTGCGCTTTGTCCCTGTCCCGATGGTAGATGCAGTTCTGTAATGAGTACAATTGTAATGAGTACAATTTTAATTAAATTTAGTTACATTTCATTTAAGAATTTAATTAAATTTTGAAACTCACCCTCTGATTCAGCGTCTGACACATCTATCACTTCCAAAAGAGAGTCTCCCATCACTCAGTAGTCGGGAAAGGAACAATGAAATAATAATATCCGGTTGAAAGAGATAAAAATTTCTGGTAGCGAGCTTCTATGAGTTCTGCTTGTTCTAAATCTAAGCTTAAATGAGAGGGGAAGTATTTTTCAATGAAAAGTTTGAAAAGCGCTCTAATTCCTCTCAATCCGACATCCTCGAGAGATCCAAAAAAACTTTGATCTATCTCCCAACCCACCCTCCGAAACTCCATACAAATAAAACGAAATTAGTCAAATTAGTGAAAACCGATTACGTAAAAAACGTTTAAGTAAAAACTCCCTGTATTGAGCTCTACTTATTAACCCCTGCTCGAAAATTATTCTCAAAACGTAAGGAAAGTCCACGTCAAGGAGAGGAATAAGTCGGAGGTACTCTACACACTGGAGATATTTAGCTTCACTAATCAAACCGCTCAAGTACGCTGCTTTCAAATAAATCGGATAATCTTTATCCGACGGATCCATCGAAAGAAATAAAACAAAAAAAATTAGGCCGACGGAGAAGAGTGTATAATCCGGATCCCCATAAGATTATTGTATTCAGCTTCAGTCAGCAATCCGGTTTCAAACGCTCTTCTAATAAGAAGATCTACACCCTCATGACCCTTTTCAGCAAGGATTTCAAACAGTTGCTCTCTATTTTCAATGAAATCTCTGACTGAAAAATTATTTGACTTCTTCTGCTTCTTCTCACCCCTACACTTACTCCTACGTCCCATCGCGATATAGCGCTACATATGATTGAAGATCTCATATTTATGTAGGGGCCTTTAGGAGAACTTAAAAGGAGAATTCAACCTTTTGTCTTTTTTTGTATCTATTCATTCCTATAGACCCTATTGCTCGCGAGGTGTAGGCAATCAACCTGCACGTTTATTCAAATCTGTTTTTCCGCTTTTAGACAATACCCCCCAATTATCTCACGCATCACGCTAGCTCTTGCGTCACTACCACCAGCCGAGTAACTCGTCCAGTAACCCCTTTCAAACCCATTCGCTCTGCACCCTCTCCCCCCGACCACATGTGGGAAAGACCACATACTGTTTAGAACGCATGCAGAGACTCAGAATGACTTCAGCACGCGGGCCAGAGCGCACATGGTTTGCCTGACCACATGCACATGGTCATGGTCTACTCTCTATACTAGAGACTTTATAAAAGTTTCTACTCTCTCTCTCTCTCTCTCTCTCTCTCTCTCTATACTAGACAATTGTATCTACAATTGTATTCCCCTCTCTATACTAGAGAGAGACCCTTTCTCTCTACTCCCTCTCTATACTAGACAATTGTATCTACAATTGTATTCCCCTCTCTATACTAGAGAGAGGCCCATTCACACCAACCATAATATTCCCACCATATATTAACAAAACATTATTACCACATTATTACCATATATATTACATTATCACATCAAAGATACATCAAAGAAACATCAAAGATATTATACACTTACAATGACCTCACACATACGTCATCCTTGAGTACACCTTCAATATTACATGAATAATAACAATACTAATTATGATGAATAATAATTCAATAATAATAATTAAATCACCACAGGTGGGCGTGGAAGACAAAGGAGGATACGCCCACCTGTCACTTTTGATGGAAGCTCTTACATATATCTCTCTGGCTTGATCGCAGCGAAACTGTGCACACACACACTCCCATGGATGCCATTTCAGAACCTCTGCCCCAAAGGACAGTACTCCTACATATTTGATCCAAACATCGCGCAAATCGGTACACATTATCTCTATAGTCATGTGATCAACACTGATTCCATCCTAATTGGCTAAGATTGCCTTCCAAAGTTTGCAGGATTGCTTTGTTTTCAACAAAATGCCTCAAATCATGAACACAGCATGAGATTTCCTTGAAATTTCACACGCACATTCCCACTAGGCCGAGGAAGAAATGCCACCATTTTCACATTGGCCTGTTATAGCGCCACCAGCAGGTCTAATTTAGCAAAACACATTTTTGCAAAGAAATGCCTCAAATCATGAATGCAGTGTCTGATTGCCGTGAAATGCCTAAGAAGAAATGACACCCTTTTCACATTGGCCTGTTATAGCGCCACCAGGAGGCCACAATAACTTACCTGACCTGGTGGAGACTTTTTATAGTTTTCTATGTATTAGTGTCACCATGGAGACTTGAATTCATGGATATGTTTTAGTTTTTGTCTCATTCCTTAAACAATAATTTCATGACCAGCAGCGGTCCCGGTAGGAGACACAAAGAGTCTCCTTTGTGTCTCCTACCGCAACCGCTGCCTACCGGTCCTCTGGTCATCAAAATATTATCTTAAGGATGAGACAAAAACTAATCAATATTCATGAATTCAAGTCTCCATTGTGAGACTAATACATTGTGTGAACTATCCCTTTAATACCTGGGGGACACATCCTGAATACAGGTTATTGTCAGACAGTCTCTATAGAAAGTAGACAGTGAGCAGTGGTGGAAAGTAACTAAGTACATGTACTCAAATACTGTACTTGAGTACAATTTTGAGGTACTTTTACTTTGCAAATATTGTACTTTTAATCCACTACATTTATTTGAAAACTTTAGTTACTAGTTACTTTTCAGATATAAATTATGATATTATAAAACATACATTAACCACTTCAGCCCTATTCTGTACATAGGCTATTTTCAAACATTTAGTACTTTTACTTTTGGTACTTTAAGTACATTTTGATGCCAATACTTTTGTACTTTTACTCAAGTAAATGTTTAATTCTGGATTCTTACTTGTAAGAGTGTATTTTTATATTGCAGTATTGGTACTTTTACTTAAGTAAAGAATTTGAGTACTTTTTCCACCACTGACAGTGAGTGAATACAGGTTATTGTCAGACACTCCCTAAGCAGGCTGGAGGCGGGCTCTTTAAAATCCTCTGGTAGCCCCGCCCCCCTCCCCCCCCCACACACCTGTTGTCAGACAGTCTCTATAGAAAGTAGACAGTGAGTGAATACAGGTTATTGTCAGACAGTCTCTATAGAAAGTAGACAGTGAGTGAATACAGGTTATTGTCAGACAGTCTCTATAGAAAGTAGACAGTGAGTGAATACAGGTTATTGTCAGACAGTCTCTATAGAAAGTAGACAGTGAGTGAATACAGGTTATTGTCAGACAGTCTCTATAGAAAGTAGACAGTGAGTGAATACAGGTTATTGTCAGACAGTCTCTATAGAAAGTAGACAGTGAGTGAATACAGGTTATTGTCAGACAGTCTCTATAGAAAGTAGACAGTGAGTGAATACAGGTTATTGTCAGACAGTCTCTATAGAAAGTAGACAGTGAGTGAATACAGGTTATTGTCAGACAGTCTCTATAGAAAGTAGACAGTGAGTGAATACAGGTTATTGTCAGACAGTCTCTATAGAAAGTAGACAGTGAGTGAATACAGGTTATTGTCAGACAGTCTCTATAGAAAGTAGACAGTGAGTGAATACAGGTTATTGTCAGACAGTCTCTATAGAAAGTAGACAGTGAGTGAATACAGGTTATTGTCAGACAGTCTCTATAGAAAGTAGACAGTGAGTGAATACAGGTTATTGTCAGACAGTCTCTATAGAAAGTAGACAGTGAGTGAATACAGGTTATTGTCAGACAGTCTCTATAGAAAGTAAACAGTGAGTGAATACAGGTTATTGTCAGACAGTCTCTATAGAAAGTAGACAGTCAGTGAATACAGGTTATTGTCAGACAGTCTCTATAGAAAGTAGACAGTCAGTGAATACAGGTTATTGTCAGACAGTCTCTATAGAAAGTAGACAGTGAGTGAATACAGGTTATTGTCAGACAGTCTCTATAGAAAGTAGACAGTGAGTGAATACAGGTTATTGTCAGACAGTCTCTATAGAAAGTAGACAGTGAGTGAATACAGGTTATTGTCAGACAGTCTCTATAGAAAGTAAACAGTGAGTGAATACAGGTTATTGTCAGACAGTCTCTATAGAAAGTAGACAGTCAGTGAATACAGGTTATTGTCAGACAGTCTCTATAGAAAGTAGACAGTCAGTGAATACAGGTTATTGTCAGACAGTCTCTATAGAAAGTAGACAGTGAGTGAATACAGGTTATTGTCAGACAGTCTCTATAGAAAGTAGACAGTGAGTGAATACAGGTTATTGTCAGACAGTCTCTATAGAAAGTAAACAGTGAGTGAATACAGGTTATTGTCAGACAGTCTCTATAGAAAGTAGACAGTGAGTGAATACAGGTTATTGTCAGACAGTCTCTATAGAAAGTAGACAGTGAGTGAATACAGGTTATTGTCAGACAGTCTCTATAGAAAGTAGACAGTCAGTGAATACAGGTTATTGTCAGACAGTCTCTATAGAAAGTAGACAGTGAGTGAATACAGGTTATTGTCAGACAGTCTCTATAGAAAGTAGACAGTGAGTGAATACAGGTTATTGTCAGACAGTCTCTATAGAAAGTAGACAGTCAGTGAATACAGGTTATTGTCAGACAGTCTCTATAGAAAGTAGACAGTCAGTGAATACAGGTTATTGTCAGACAGTCTCTATAGAAAGTAGACAGTCAGTGAATACAGGTTATTGTCAGACAGTCTCTATAGAAAGTAAACAGTGAGTGAATACAGGTTATTGTCAGACAGTCTCTATAGAAAGTAGACAGTGAGTGAATACAGGTTATTGTCAGACAGTCTCTATAGAAAGTAGACAGTGAGTGAATACAGGTTATTGTCAGACAGTCTCTATAGAAAGTAGACAGTGAGTGAATACAGGTTATTGTCAGACAGTCTCTATAGAAAGTAGACAGTCAGTGAATACAGGTTATTGTCAGACAGTCTCTATAGAAAGTAGACAGTCAGTGAATACAGGTTATTGTCAGACAGTCTCTATAGAAAGTAGACAGTCAGTGAATACAGGTTATTGTCAGACAGTCTCTATAGAAAGTAGACAGTGAGTGAATACAGGTTATTGTCAGACAGTCTCTATAGAAAGTAGACAGTCAGTGAATACAGGTTATTGTCAGACAGTCTCTATAGAAAGTAAACAGTGAGTGAATACAGGTTATTGTCAGACAGTCTCTATAGAAAGTAGACAGTGAGTGAATACAGGTTATTGTCAGACAGTCTCTATAGAAAGTAGACAGTGAGTGAATACAGGTTATTGTCAGACAGTCTCTATAGAAAGTAGACAGTGAGTGAATACAGGTTATTGTCAGACAGTCTCTATAGAAAGTAGACAGTCAGTGAATACAGGTTATTGTCAGACAGTCTCTATAGAAAGTAGACAGTCAGTGAATACAGGTTATTGTCAGACAGTCTCTATAGAAAGTAGACAGTGAGTGAATACAGGTTATTGTCAGACAGTCTCTATAGAAAGTAGACAGTGAGTGAATACAGGTTATTGTCAGACAGTCTCTATAGAAAGTAGACAGTCAGTGAATACAGGTTATTGTCAGACAGTCTCTATAGAAAGTAGACAGTGAGTGAATACAGGTTATTGTCAGACAGTCTCTATAGAAAGTAGACAGTCAGTGAATACAGGTTATTGTCAGACAGTCTCTATAGAAAGTAGACAGTGAGTGAATACAGGTTATTGTCAGACAGTCTCTATAGAAAGTAGACAGTGAGTGAATACAGGTTATTGTCAGACAGTCTCTATAGAAAGTAGACAGTCAGTGAATACAGGTTATTGTCAGACAGTCTCTATAGAAAGTAGACAGTCAGTGAATACAGGTTATTGTCAGACAGTCTCTATAGAAAGTAGACAGTGAGTGAATACAGGTTATTGTCAGACAGTCTCTATAGAAAGTAGACAGTCAGTGAATACAGGTTATTGTCAGACAGTCTCTATAGAAAGTAGACAGTGAGTGAATACAGGTTATTGTCAGACAGTCTCTATAGAAAGTAGACAGTCAGTGAATACAGGTTATTGTCAGACAGTCTCTATAGAAAGTAGACAGTCAGTGAATACAGGTTATTGTCAGACAGTCTCTATAGAAAGTAGACAGTGAGTGAATACAGGTTATTGTCAGACAGTCTCTATAGAAAGTAGACAGTGAGTGAATACAGGTTATTGTCAGACAGTCTCTATAGAAAGTAGACAGTGAGTGAATACAGGTTATTGTCAGACAGTCTCTATAGAAAGTAGACAGTGAGTGAATACAGGTTATTGTCAGACAGTCTCTATAGAAAGTAGACAGTGAGTGAATACAGGTTGTTGTCAGACAGTCTCTATAGAAAGTAGACAGTGAGTGAATACAGGTTATTGTCAGACAGTCTCTATAGAAAGTAGACAGTGAGTGAATACAGGTTATTGTCAGACAGTCTCTATAGAAAGTAGACAGTCAGTGAATACAGGTTATTGTCAGACAGTCTCTATAGAAAGTAGACAGTGAGTGAATACAGGTTATTGTCAGACAGTCTCTATAGAAAGTAGACAGTCAGTGAATACAGGTTATTGTCAGACAGTCTCTATAGAAAGTAGACAGTGAGTGAATACAGGTTATTGTCAGACAGTCTCTATAGAAAGTAGACAGTCAGTGAATACAGGTTATTGTCAGACAGTCTCTATAGAAAGTAGACAGTGAGTGAATACAGGTTATTGTCAGACAGTCTCTATAGAAAGTAGACAGTCAGTGAATACAGGTTATTGTCAGACAGTCTCTATAGAAAGTAGACAGTGAGTGAATACAGGTTATTGTCAGACAGTCTCTATAGAAAGTAGACAGTCAGTGAATACAGGTTATTGTCAGACAGTCTCTATAGAAAGTAGACAGTCAGTGAATACAGGTTATTGTCAGACAGTCTCTATAGAAAGTAGACAGTGAGTGAATACAGGTTATTGTCAGACACTCCCTAAGCAGGCTGGAGGCGGGCTCTTTAAAATCCTCTGGTAGCCCCGCCCCCCCTCCCCCCACACACACACACACACCTGTTCCAAACAGACACACAGGTGTTTGATACAAACTCCTTCATGTCTGGAAGTAAAACAGTGAAATAACAACTTATAACATAACTTTCCCCTCATGGAGGTAGAGGAGAGTTGTCAAACTGCTGAGTCACATGAGTGACAGAGATGGAAGAGAAGTGTTTTGTTTACAACTGATGGATTCTCCATACGGGGTGAGTTAGCATACCTGCAGCTAGCCGCTTAGCATTAACCCCTTCAGCCCCAGCATCCATATGCTGGGGGGAACCTTAGACAGACAGAGACACACTGACACACCTGATGAAGTGAAGTAGGAGACAGACGTCTCCAAGGTAGGAACCTTTTTTCTTTGTTGCTGCTTGTGTTGTACTGTGTGTGTGTGTGTGTGTGTGTGTGTGTGTGTGTGTGTGTGTGTGTGTGTGTGTGTGTGTGTGTGTGTGTGTGTGTGTGTGTGTGTGTGTGTGTGTGTGTGTGTGTGTGTGTGTGTGCGTGCTAATGTGTTGCATTGTTGTCATGTTGTGACTCAATGACTGGGTGGCATTGAAACATGTTCACTGACTGTGTGTGGCTCTGGAACTGAAGGCTGTTTCTACACTACAGTATGTGTGCTGTGCTGTGCTGTGCTGTGCTGTTTCTACTGTTGAGTGTTCAGTGTTTAAAAATAGCAGATCTACAAGCGTCACAGGCACGGTTTGAACTTGTAGTTCTGCTATTTTGAGGTTTGGTGTAGAGGGGAAAAAAGAGCAGAACAAGTAACAAGCCAAAGGTTCTCTCTCAGCTAAGGGGTCCCTGCTTCATCTGTCTGTCAGCTAAGGGGTCCCTGCTTCAACTCTCTGTCAGTTGAGGGGTCCCTGCTTCATATGTCTGTCAGCTAAGGGGTCCCCAGGGACCCCTTAACTGACAGAGAGTTGAAGCAGGGACTCCCTGCTTCAACTCTCTGTCAGTTAAGGGGTCCCTGCTTCATCTGTCTGTCAGTTAAGGGGTCCCTGCTTCATATGTCTGTCAGTTAAGGGGTCCCTGCTTCATATGTCTGTCAGTTAAGGGGTCCCTGCTTCATATGTCTGTCAGTTAAGGGGTCCCTGCTTCACCTTTCTGTCAGTTGAGGGGTCCCTGCTTCACCTGTCTGTCAGTTAAGGGGTCCCTGCTTCATATGTCTGTCAGTTAAGGGGTCCCTGCTTCACCGGTCCTTAGGCTGATAAACGTTGAAGACCCCTGGTCTTAATACTGTAGGTTAAGGTAGGTTAAGGGTTAAGGGTTGTAGGTTAAAGGTCAACATGTAAACCTTTGGATCTGAGCTCATTACTAAAGCCTGTGTAATGCACCGGTTTAACCAGAGGAGGGCGCCAGAGCCTAAGAGGACTGAGGGTAGAGGGCAGGCAACAACATTCCTGCCTACATCACGTGTTCCATATCGTCGTCTTGCAAAAAAAAGTTTTTCAGGAAAAATAAAAAAACTGATCCAAAACAAAACTATACATTTCACCCAAAATGTTTATAACAAATTATGACTATTTAAATAGAAATAACACTGTCTGTCAGTTATGTAACATAAGAGATTTAAATAGGTTTAAATAGGATTAAATCTGACTTTGGCCAACAAAAACAATACAAAATGGCCTAAATCAGTAAATAATTCACAAAACCATGTGACTTAGGCCAAAAAAAGGCCTATTTTGGCCTAAGTCACACTAGGGAGGCCATTATACTAAAAGGAGAGTGAACAGCATGATCCTTTTCTATTAGGAGATTCAATAAGGCCATTTTACCAGAGGTAACAGTGTCATGAGGAGCTGACTTATAGGCAAACATCAAAATGTCCTCAAAACATGACTTAGGCCATTAGTTTAGCAAGGTGACGAAATAATAATAATAATAATATTATGTCAATGTGTTAGTGCAGGGTGATGCAACTTTGATGATGGAGAGGGACACTATATTTCCACACTCACTCCAGAGGGACACATTACATATACTGTCTCTCCGTATTTTAACTTTTTTCGCCATTCTATATCGCACAAAAATAGCAGATCTACAAGCTCAAAATGTGTCGCACTGCGACACGTTTTGAGCTTGTAGATCTGCTATTTTTACAATATTGGATTCGAATCCAGATTTAATGTGTGTGTGTGTGTGTGTGTGTGTGTGTGTGTGGGGGGGGGCAGTGTTGTGAAGTCATTGCCATCTACTTTTGGCAACCATAGCACTAAAGCCAGAGGCACTGCCCTGATAACCTATACACACACACACACACACACACACACACACACACACACACACGCGCGCGCGCACACACACACACACACACACACACACGCACGCACGCACGCACGCACGCACGCACGCACGCACGCACGCACGCACGCACGCACGCACGCACGCACGCACGCACGCACGCACGCACGCACGCACGCACGCACGCACGCACGCACACGCACACGCGCACGCACGCACGCGCATATTGAAGACTTTCAAGATGCAAGAGCCAGTGAGACAGAAGATGCAAAGACACATCAGATGTGTGTAGATGCTAAGATACACACAAGTTGAGCTGCTCTCAACTTCAGATACAAATCTCTGTGTATGTTTATATCTTTATGTTAGGGTTGTCCGATATTGGCTTTTTTACCGATAACCGATATACCGATATTGTCCAACTCTTAATTACCGATACCGATATCAACCGATACCGATATATGCGGGGATTATTGTGATTAGGGTAAGCTCAAATTTCATATCACACACACCATATACAGTAAGAACTCCTGTAACTTATTTATAAATCAAAAAAAAAAAAAAAAAAAAAAAAAATCAAAAACCGATACCGATATTTTCCCGATATCAATTTTTATGCTAATATCGGCCGATAATATCGGGAGGCCGATAATATCGGACATCCCTACTTTATGTCTTTGTATGTTGTGTATCTGTCAGTGTGAACTCAGCATCAGGGCAGTGTGTCATGTGACTCTGGTAATAAGTTGTTCAGGTTGTGTTATTGTTTTGTTGAATGAAAACCCTTTTCTCACGCTCTAACACTGACACAGATATTGTGGTAATTCTGTGTCAAACTGACTCTATAGATGCCTCATCAGCAGAGGTGTAAAGTTACTAAGTACATTTACTTAATTACTGCACTTAAAGTAATACTAGGTAACTTTTTCAGTAAAACTAAAGTTAAATTGTATATCTTTTGTGAGTGGCAAATGTTTCACAACACCCACTCCATGAATTTCACCCCCGAAAGCCTTTTATTTATATATTTTCTATTGAACGCTGTCTAGCTTGACTTTCCCTGCTAAATGACTGTAATGTAATGACTGAACACTTACTGTATACATGATTAACACATGATTAACACTTACTGTATACATGATTAACACATGATTAACACTTACTGTATACATGATTAACACATGATTAACACTTACTGTATAAATGATTAACACATGATTAACACTTACTGTATACATGATTAACACTTACTGTATACATGATTAACACATGATTAACACTTACTGTATACATGATTAACACACGATTAACACTTACTGTATACATGATTAACACACGATTAACACTTACTGTATACATGATTAACACACGATTGACACTTACTGTATACATGATTAATACATGATTAACACTTACTGTATACATGATTAACACTTACTGTATATATGATCAACACATGATTAACACGTACTGTATACATGATTAACACATGATAAACACTTACTGTATACATGATTAACACATGATTAACACTTACTGTATACATTATTAATACATGATTAACACTTACTGTTTACATGATTAACACTTACTGTATACATGATTAACACATGATTAACACTTACTGTGTACATGATTAACACATGATTAACACTTACTGTATACATGATTAACACTTACTGTATACATGATTAACACTTACTGTATACATGATTAACACATGATTAACACTTACTGTGTACATGATTAACACATGATTAACACTTACTGTTTACATGATTAACACTTACTGTATACATGATTAACACATGATTAACACTTACTGTGTACATGATTAACACATGATTAACACTTACTGTATACATGATTAACACTTACTGTATACATGATTAACACATGATTGACACTTACTTTATACACTGAGTAAAACAGTCTAAGGGCGGATTCACACTGCGGCCTTGGAACCAGCCTTGAGGCTGGTAGGAAGGAATACCTGGGAAGGAATTGGTAAAACGTGTGCACTTTGTGAGAAGTTTTAAAAGGTTTTCAATAGGGGGCGAGCCTAACTTCTTTGCAATGTTTTTTTAAAAGCTATACCCTTACCTAATACCATTCCAAAAATCTAAAACTTCTCACAAAGTACACTTATAATAGATGCTAGCTTTACCAATTTCTTCCCAGGTATTCCTTCCAACCAGCCTCAAGGCTGGTTCAAGGCCGCAGTGTGAATCCGCCCTAAATGCTTCACTGCCTGCAGGTAAATAGACAAATAGAAGAGTAATACGTGTCAGAGGTATTGAGGCGGTGCAGACAGACGTCTAATTGGAGTTAATTGATCAGATACAGTACAGGCTGATGGGTCCACAGCTGTGAACCATTAAGTCATAAAGTAACATTTTGTTGAATTGGCCGAGAAAACAAACCTGGTTTTGTAAACGCAATACAATTATGTGTAACCATGTGTTCTTGCTGGCTAAATAAGCTGTGTGTGTGTGCGTGTGCGTGCGTGCGTGCGTGCGTGCGTGTCTCCACTCTCCACACACAGCCTGATTAAACGTCTCCAGGGAATGCCGTGTTTTTTTTTTTTCTTTCTTAATGTTTCCATGCATATCATATCATATCATATCATAAGGTAGGCTATAGTCCGCTATCCGCCAGGGAAATACGCCTCAGCGCTGCTCAGCCGCCCACACAGGGTGGGCGTTCTCCATTTAATCATACTGCTGAGAGAGAGAGAGAGAGAGAGAGAGAGAGAGAGAGAGAGAGAGAGAGAGAGAGAGAGAGAGAGAGAGAGAGGACTGTTGATGCTGCCGGTGACTTTAGCCGAGGTATCTGGTGCTGCTAGTGCTGCTAGAGAGAGAGAGAGAGAGAGAGAGAGAGAGAGACGGACGACACACACATGTCAGACAGCCTCCAGTCGAGGAATGTACCTGATTCCTCCACACAATCGCTCGCACGCACGCACGCACACACTCACACACACACACACATGCACACACACACACCCGGGCTGTCCCGGCATAATGCTGCGTGGCTGCTCTCTAACGGCTGTAGGAGCTAACCGGTGACCGTCCCTCCGTTCCCCACAGGAGGAGGAGGAGGAGGAGGAGGAGGAGGAGGAGGAGGAGGAGGAGGAGGAGGAGGAGGAGGAGGAGGAGGACGGGGAGTCTCCTCGGTAAAGTTTCCTCGATGGCGCTGGTGATGGAGCCCGTCAGCAAGTGGAGCGGCAGTCAGGTGGTGAACTGGATGAAAGGTAGGCTGCACGCACACACACACACGCACACACACACACACACACACACACACACACACACACAGTGGCGTGCACAGACATTTTGAGGGGCAGGTGCTCAAGTAAATTATACTGTTTTTTTCTGGTCTGCTCTTTTTTCCCCTCTACACCTATACCTCTTTGCCAAAAATAGCCGATCTACAAGCTCACAACGCCTCGCAGCGCGAGGCGTTGTGAGCTTGTAGATCTGCTATTTCTGGCTAACGTTCTCCTCAGAAAAGGGATGCTAGGTTTCGAGTGGTTACGGTAAAAAGAAAAATCTTATCACATAAAGATTTGGCGGACCCCCTGTAGTAACTCTGAGGACCCCCTAGGGGTCCCGGACCCCCTGTTGAAAACCCATGCTGTCTTTTGAAAAAAAAAACGTTTTAATTTTTTTTTTTCAAAAGGGCACTTCTGGTCAAGAGGGCAAAGGGCAGGTGCTCTAGCACCACCTAGAGTCTATCTGTGCACGTCCCTGCACACACACACACACGCACACACACACACACACACACACACACACACACACACACACACACACACACACACACACACACACACACACACACACACACACACACACAGCGTGGGTGGGTGGGTGTCATCGTGTTGCCATTCTACCACCTGATGATACATACTGTGTGCTGTATAGGTTAGCCTACATGTGGTGATGTAATGCATGTCTGCTGTTGTGATGGTCCATTCTATACAGTAAACTACCTACCTTTATACGTACCTACTTCACCTGCCTGCCTGCCTTCCTACCCAGGGCCGTGTTAATGTGAAAATGCGCCCTAGGCAACGGACAGTTTTCGGGCCCCCAGCGCACATGCACGCGCGCATGTGCGCGACCCATGCGCGCGCGATTTTACGGTTATTTCGCGGATTGTGGCCGTTTTTGGGCGTTTCTTTGTTACTTTATTTCGGTTTTAGGGTTAGGGTTAGGGTTAGGTTAGGCTTATGTTATTTAATAATAAAAATAAAAAAAATAAAAAAAAGATTTTTTTTTTTTTGGGGGGGGGGGCATTTTTCGGTCCCCCCCCCCCCCCCCCCCCGACAAGACATAGGCATGTGCCTACATTGCCTGTGCATAAACACGGCCCTGTTCCTACCTACCTACTTGCCTACCTACATACCTACCCTTATAGAGCGTTGCAGTTCCCGCCCACTTCCTGGTGCCGGAAGTAAATACTGGATGCATTTTTCCCATTGACTTTTACAAAGATATTTATATAAATTGATTTAAGCCTAGAATCAAGCCGTCCAGGATCCTGGTGAATCATGACCATAAAACCTTTGATTCTGTGAAAACGGCAAAACAAAGGGTATTTATTAAATATCATATCATTAAATATAAAATAAATAAAAAATCACAGAAAAAAATGTTTTATGGTCATGATTCACCAGGATCCTGGATGGCTTGATTCTAGTCTTAAATTGATTGATATAAATATTTTTGGAAAAGTCAATGGGAAAAATGCATCGAGTATTTACTTCCGGCACCAGGAAGTGGCGGAACTGCGACGCTCTATACCTACCTACTTATCTGTCTGTCTGTCTGTCTGTCTGTCTGTCTACTTGCCTACTTGCCTACCTACCTACATACCTGCCTATACCTACCTATACCTACCTACTTACCTGCCTAGCTACTTACCTGAGGGCACAGTGTCTAAAGAGGCTGATGATAGATGGAAGGTGACAACACAACTCTGTTTGTAGATCGTCTATTTTTGCTATTTTAAATCGTTTTTTTTAGCGGCACCAGCCGCTCTATATCTGACTTTGTCCGTGTTGCACCGTCAACGTTGTGATTGGTCAGGTGCGTCAACGTTGTGATTGGTCAGGTGCGTCAACGTTGTGATTGGTAAGGTGCGTCAACGTTGTGATTGGTCAGGTGCGTCAACGTTGTGATTGTTTAGGTGCGTCAACAAAGTGATTGGTCAGGTGCGTCAACAAAGTGATTGGTCAAGCTTCACTTGACACGTGGCTATAGACACATTATAAACACATATCGATGACAAAATGTACCAAAGGCGCCGCTACCTTCACACTGGGTGTGATTTTTGGGGCGGTGTAACCGCCCCCTATAAGTGAGGTTTGGACACTGACCAATCCTGCACCGTGATTGGCCAATAGTCTACAACGCAATCTACACCCCTAACCCTTCCACAGTCAATGCAAATCTATACTTTTGCAAAGTCAGCCAATCACATTACAGCTAGTGTCATCACCACTAGCTGTAATGTGATTGGCTGACTTTGCAAGTTCAGGACTGTGATTGGCTAGCGAAACACATGACACATGTGCAGCCCTATGAATAGCAGTATGGACTTTAAAAAAAAGTCATTTATCCTTTTTTTTTAAGTGAGTCATGTTGTGATGGCCACACAACGCCCACTTCACACTGGGTGTGATTTTTTAGCGGCGCTGGCGCCGCTCTATACATAGTATAGAGCGGTCCTGCTCTATACCTGGCTTTTCCGTCAACGTTCTGATTGGTCAGGTCTGTCAACGTTCTGATTGGTCAGGCCCGCCAAGGTTCTGATTGGTCAGGTCCGTCAACGTTCTGATTGGTCAGACCCGTCAACGCTCTGATTGGTCAGACCCGTCAACGCTCTGATTGGTCAGACCCGTCAATGCTCTGATTGGTCAGACCCGTCAACGCTCTGATTGGTCAGACCCGTCAACGCTCTGACTGGTCAGACCCGTCAACGCTCTGACTGGTCAGAGCCGTCAACGCTCTGACTGGTCAGACCCGTCAACAAAGTGATTGGTCAAGCTTCACGTGACACATGGCTATAAACACATTATAAACACATATCGATGACAAAATGTATCAAAGGCGCCGCTACCTTCACACAGGGTGTGATTTTTAAATAATAAGTACAGTTTTGAACATACAGTAGCTATCCACCCGACAGAAACAATATATACATTGTAAATGCTAGATTGGTCATTTTGTAAGGGTTAGTCCCTTCTTCTTTCAATCGATTTAAATGTGGAATTAACTTCCGAACGACAACGTTCTGAATGATAGTGTGTTTGATTCACAGGTTAAACAGGTTAAAGGATAACACGGTTAATTATTGAGATACTTATGTTAAAGATGAGAGAGAAAATAAGAAAGGTTTTGATGTGCTTATACAAAGGAACTGATGAAGGTTAAAGTAAAAGGTAGTCAGAGCACATTTGAACAAAAAGGCAATTCAACAATTGACACAGCACATTAAGCAAAGGAAACAGTTATAAAATGATAAGAAAGACATTAGGACGCATGAAACAAAAGAAGTAAAACATAATAGATGTCCTAATCAGGTCTACTATTAAACTGCATTCAAATGGATAAGGCTACACAGACAGTAGAGGAGTGACGAGCCAAAACAATGAAACCTTGCCTCTGTGAAGCATTTGGTATTGTATTATTAATCTGTTTCTATATCAGGGGTGATGGTCCCCTGATGATGAAAAATAGCCGATCTACAAGCTCAAAACGCGTCGCACTGCGACACGTTTGAGCTTGTAGATCTGCTATTTTTGCTACTTTTGAATTGGAATCCTGAAAAGTAACTTTTTTATTTCATTTCAAATGCATTTAGTTATACTTATGTTAACTTTATGAACTTAAACACAAATACATTGGACATAAAAAGACAATAGAATGTTAATACTAGTCATTAAGCTATAATCTCTCAAGAACAGATTCTGCTCTGCGTTGGAATCTGTCGTGAAGGTTCGTCATAACGTGTACACACTGGCCTACCAGTGGGCGTGCCTTCAGATCAGGAAGCAGGCCGCGCTTTACCCAATCAAATATAGTGGGCGGGATTCACATGTCCGTCGATCCTTCCCTACTCGAAACTAACCGAAACTAATTTATCAACAGCGTCCTCGGAGCAGACAAAACCACAGAAAGATATTCACATTTTAACTTGTTCTTTCATCATAGAAACAAGTGGGCTTATAACCAAAACCATCCATGTTCTCTGGGAGAAGTGGTGTTAGTGTTCCGTGTAGAAATATTGTACTGCACAGCGACTGCACCACCGGAAGTGAAAGGCTGAAGGCTGACACGAACCCCCGGTTTCCTTGCACACAGGTGCTGCGTCGTCATTGTCCCAGAGCCAACTGATATAGTAACAAACAGCAAAGGTCGCTGTTTTTCATTTTCAGTTGGCTCTGGGTTCCCACATTGTTAAGCTACTAATATAGACTGAAGTCATTAAAGCGGGTCATGTTTGCATGTTATGAATCATAACAGCTGAAATCAATAATAAACATATCAGTATTCTGATATTAACCTGCGGGCCACATAAAATGAAGGTGCGGGGGCCGCCAGTTGCCCATGTATGATCTAGATATAATATGGACCACGAGTCAGTGGTTATGTAACTGAAGAAACATACAGCTGATGAGTAAATCAATCATGACTCGTGAGATCATTGATCGATTCTTTTTCCATCTGAGGTCACCTGAGGAAGGTTGTTGACAGTGGTGGAAAGTAACTAAGTACATTTATCCAAGTACTGTACTTAGGTACAATTTTGAGGTATTTGTACTTTACTTTTTTTTTTTTTTACTTCCAATTTCCAATACTTTTACTTCTACTCCACTACATCTCAGAGGCAAATATTGTACTTTTACTCCACTACACTTTATTTATTTTAGTTACTGGCTAGTTACTTTTCAGATTTAAATTATAATATCATAAAACATACATTAATCACTTTAACCCTATTTTATACCTAGGCTATTTGAAAATAGCAGATCTACAAGCTCACAACGCGTCGCATCGTGACGCGTTGTGGGCTTGTAGATCTGCTATTTTCAAATATTTAGTACTTTTACTTTTGGTACTTTAAGTACATTTTGATGCCAATACTTATGTACTTTTACTCAACTTTTAGTATTGGTACTTTTACATAAGTAAAGAATTTGAGTACTTTTTCCACCACTGGTTGTCGATCTGTTGTTGAATGGTTTCATGTCAACATGTAGTGTTGAGTGTTGCCATAGTGACAACGCTTTGTTTATTTGTGATAAACAGCTCTAACATATGAACAGTGGTGGAACAAGTACTCAAAGGGTTTTCTTAAGTAAAAGTATCAATACTGCAATGTAGAAGTACTCTGTTGCAAGTAAATGTCCGGAATTCAAAATTGACTTTACAAAATGTACTTAAAGTACCAAAAGTAAAAGTACTAAAATGTTTGAAAATAGCAGATCTACAAGCTCACAACGCGTCGCATTGTGAGCTTGTAGATATGCTATTTTCAAATAGCCTAGGTATAAAATAGGGCTGAAGTTGTTAATGTATGTTTTATAATATCATAATTTATATCTGAAAAGTAACTAGTAACTAAAGTTTTCAAGTTTTTGTAGTAAAAGTACAATATTTCCGTTCAGTTCATGAGTAAATATACCTAGTTACTTTACAACACTGGTAATAGCAACAATGAGTATTTTCAATGGTTTTATTAAGGGAAACCTACAGTCATTCTGTGGAACTAAATATATAATAGTGAGTAACTCTATGTATGGTTCAGTAAATATCATGTTAATCTGACATTAACTTACATAATATAATGTGTGTGTGTGTGTGTGTGTGTGTGTGTGTGTGTGTGTGTGTGTGT
>NC_139959.1:44843659-44846761 GCF_963454915.1 Gymnoscopelus microlampas | reverse complement strand
TTTAGAGAGAGAGAGAGAGAGAGAGAGAGAGAGAGAGAGAGAGAGAGAGAGAGAGAGAGAGAGAGAGAGAAGAGAGAGAGAGAGAGAGAGAGAGAGAGAGAGTGTTTGTATAATATGACACAGTATGATATGATATTACAGTGTTTGTACAGTATGATATTAGTGTGTGTGTGTGTGTGTGTGTGTGTGTGTGTGTGTGTGTACAGTATGGCACTGAGCACATATGTCAGGGTTCCCCCCTATAGCAACAGCCTATAGGCCAGGCCCTGACCCTCAACCCTGGAGCACCCCAGGGATGCGTGCTGAGCCCTCTCCTCTACTCCCTGTACACATATGACTGTATCACCATCATAAAGAACACTGTACATGTATGACTGCATAGCCACACATGACTCGGTAACACCATCATAAAGTACATGGACGACACGACAGCGATGGCCATATCGTCAACAATGACAAATCTGACTATCAAGAGGAGATCTCTGGCTCACTGGCAGAGATCACTGGCACTCTGGTGCCGGGAGAACGACCTCGCCCTTAACGCCGACAAGACCAAGGAGCTGATGGTGGACTTCAGGAGGCCGCGGAGAGACCATGCGCCCATCCTCATCTAATTTTTGACGGCGCTGCGGTGGAAAGGGTCAGCGAGTTCATGTTCCTCAGAGTACACATCGAGGAGGACCTCGAATGGGAGACGCACACACCACACAACCTGAAGGAAAAAAGGCTCAGCAGAGACTGTACCGGCTCCGCCGCCTGAAGAGGTTTGGAGTAGGACAGCGCATCCTCAGGCCGTGTTACAACAGTTGGGTTGAAGGCGTCCTAACCCTTTAAGCCCTTAAGAAGCATCTGTGTCACTTTTTGATTTGAGCTAAAAAGCAATATTTTACACTTTGGCTAGTGCCGCGCTATGAGCTTGTAGATCTGCTATTTTTGAAAAATCGTGAAAATGTGTGCAAAATCTTTTAATATATATATATATATATATATTGTTTTAAAGCGAAAAATTGTAACTCGAATCTTTGCTTCCGGGGGTCCCTGGAACATATATTTTTAGATGGGGGTCCGTGGCTAAATACATGTCATTTTGGGGGTGCTTGACATGGAAAAAAGAACCGCTGATATTATGCCGACATAAGTTTTTTCAAAAAACTGTTGAATCCCCCAGAAGCAAAGATTTGAGTTACAAATGTTAGCTTTTCTAACTCAAATCTCAAGATTTGCACAAAAAAAAATACGATTTTTTCAAAAATAGCAGATATACAAGCTCATAGCGCGGCACTCGGTGCCGCGCTATGAGCTTGTAGATCTGCTATTTTTGAATAGCCAAAGTCTAAAATCTGTAAAGTCTAAAAATGCGACACAAAGCCCAGCGCATCATCAAAGGACAAGCACCACCCAAGTCCCCAAACTGTTCAAACCCCCTACAACGACCGCGGCCGGGCAAAGGGGGTCTACCGCAGTGTCAAGAGCAGAACTACCAGGTTCTGGAGCAGCTTTGACCCGGCTGCCGTCGGACTGACGACAGGCGGTGTCGTCAGGCCTGGTCTCGGACCTTTGCTCTTCCTTGAACCTACCTTAATAAATACTACAGCAGTTTATAACATTAAATGATAATATACAATAAGCCTAACCTACAGTACAGCGGTGTGTGTGTGTGTATATATATATTTATAGATATATATAGAGAGAGAGAGAGAGAGAGAGAGAGAGAGAGAGAGAGAGAGAGAGAGAGAGAGAGAGAGAGAGAGAGAGAGAGAGAGAGAGAGAGAGAGAGAGAGAGAGAGAGAGAGAGAGAGAGAGAGAGAGAGAGAGAGAGAGAGAGAGAGAGAGAGAGAGAGAGAGAGAGAGAGAGAGAGGACAGGCCGTCAGAATTAATCAGTGGCCTTTGTTTGCTGCAAAGCATCCTGGGATATAAGAGATGACAGATCTGTGTGAGAGGAGGTAGTACACACTCTGACACACACACACACCCTCAGAGAGAGAGAGAGAGAGAGAGAGAGAGAGAGAGAGAGAGAGAGAGAGAGAGAGAGAGAGAGAGAGAGAGAGAGAGAGAGAGAGAGAGAGAGAGAGAGAGAGAGAGAGAGAGAGAGAGAGAGAGAGAGAGAAGGGGGTGAGGTGCTTGCCCAAGGGCATCTCCACACTGTGTATAGAGTGGAGGGAAGTTGGAGGACAGCTTTCTGCCTGGATCCACTGTGTCCTGTCCAACACGCTTTATGTCTCTAATCAAGTCAGCTTATGGACGCGCCGAGGACAAATGAAATTTCTATTGAGGGGGGCCAAACCTAATCTGCCGAGGGTGCGATGCAATTTTGCAAAGGCAGATTCGTCTGGAACCAGGCTAGCTCAGTGCTGTATTTCTATTAGTTTGTGTTGTCCAGTGTGCTCAGTGCTGTATTTCTGAATGCAACCTTAGTGTTGGTTGGGGTAGGGGGGGGGGGGGGGGGTGCTTCATTAGCCTTGGACCGTACATACGTACGAGCGAGCTCAGTGCGAGGCGAGGAGGGGGCGTCGACCTGTGGAGGATGGCTCGCTCGCCTGCAGTTGTGAAAGTGTCTGTGGGCGTCAAGTAGTGGAGTCACCATGATTCACACCTTTACTGTGTGTGTGCACGTCAAACGCACGCACATACACACACACACACACACACACACACACACACACACACACACACACACACACACACACACACACACACTGTTAAAGTTATCTCAGTGCCTGCAGTATGGTGGTGACATGCGTGGGAGAACAGGATTAACATCACCTCACATTATGTATTCTGTAGTATTATGCAGCGGGTCACTTATTATACAGGACTGTGTGTGTGTGTGTGTGTGTGTGTGTGTGTGTGTGTGTGTGTGTGTGTGCGTGTGTGTGTGTGTGTGTGTGTGTGTGTGCGTGTGTGTGTGTGTGTGTGTGTGTGTGTGCGTGTGTGTGTGTGTGTGTGTGTGTGTGTGTAATCAGTATTCTGGTCTTCATCCTCTCTCAGTCCCTGAGAAGTGAGAAGCTGATTAATGTAGAACTCTGTCTGTCTGTCTGTCTGTCTGTCTGTCTGTCTGTCTGTCTGTCTGTCTGTCTGTCTGTCTGTCTGTCTGTCTGTCT
>NC_139959.1:44816159-44838659 GCF_963454915.1 Gymnoscopelus microlampas | reverse complement strand
CACGGGATGAGCACGGGATTGTAAACAGCTATAACTCCAGTTTGCAGCATGCCACCAAGTCCACATTTGGTATGTGGACTTAGACCACCAATAGGGACCAGCATGAATTGCTGAAGCTCCGCCCCTCTGTCTTCCCATTGGCTGGTCTTCAAACAGCCATAACTCAAGTTCGCAGCATGCTATGGAGTACAAATTTTGTACATGGACTAAAGCCAGCAATAGGGACTAACTGTCATTACTTAAGCCCCGCCCCCTCTGTCTGCCCATTGGCTGGGCTTTAAACAGCCATCATTCCAGTTTGCAGCATGCTACCAAGTACAAATTTGGTAAGTGGACTCAGACCACCAATAGGGACGAACTGAAATGAGTTAAGGCCCACCCCAAAGGCACCGCTTCCTTCACACAGGGTGTGATTTTTTTCAGTAGGGGTGGCCTAGACCGGATCATATGGGTCTTTAGTAACGCAGACCAGGCTTTCCTCCGAGGTGGAAAGACTGGTGACGCGAGGTTAGACAGACGCAGACTAATGGGGTCACAAGTCAATACCCCTTTATTAGCGGTGCCAGCCGCTCTACATTTGACCGCGTCCGTCCGTATGTCCGTATGTCCGTTTGTCCGTTTGTCTGTTTGAGCACGGATGTCCGTTGCTATAACTCCAGTTCGCAGCATGCCAGCAAGTCCAAATTTGGTATGTGGACTTAGACCACCAATAGGTACGAGCATTGACTGCTGAAGCCCCGCCCCGCCCTATTATAGCGCCACCAGGAGGCCACTGGCTTTAAACAGCTATAACTCCAGTTTGCAGCATGCCACCAAGTCCAAATTTGGTATGTGGACTTACACCACCAATAGGGACGAGCATTAATTGCTGAAGCCCCACCCCGCCCTATTATAGCGCCACCAGGAGGCCACTCATCAAAGGCACCGCTTCCTTCACACAGGGTGTGATTTTTTTTTTGTTTACTACAGTTTTTTTTATTATTATTTCAAAATATTTGTTTTTTTTTCTTCACAAATTCAAATGTGTTTTTCAAAAGAACTTCAAAAGATCCATTAAGTAGACGAGGACAAATGTTTTAAGCAGTGAAAATAGCAGATCTACAAGCTCACAACACGTCGCGATTGTGAGCTTGTAGATCGGCTATTTGCAGTAGTTTGGGGGTTCCGGGAGGGGGCATACATTTAATTTCTCCTTTGAGCTAAAACGTTTGGGAACCAGAGGCTCCAGAGGCTCTTTAGCTCCGTGCTGTAATCTGTGTAACGCTTTGATTTAACGAGGCTTTGATCTGCCGTTAACGACCACCTGAGATCTGATCTGATCTGCTGTCATGTGTGGGAGACGTTGTGTAGGAGAATGTCTCTAATGTGACATAAAGGAACAGAAGTACAGATGTGCCACTTCAACACTTCACACCTTACTGTTCTTTCCCTGAAAGTGCATTTTTTTCCTCCCTGTTCTGCCCTTAAAAATGCACTGTTTTGCCCCTGAAAAGAAGTTGTCACTACACCCCCCCGTTTTTCCCTTCAACAGACATCCATATACATGAGAACAAAAGAATGTGCGTTGAAGAAGGTGTCAGACTCATTATGAGGCGAAATGTGATTTGAAGAGGTCCTTGACCAGTTTGCTCAAATTAATTAGCATCATGAAAGCAGTGGTCATCAAAATAATTCAGCATTTTAAATGCCCTTCTTTGTCCCTCTTATTGCCCTGGGAATCCCCTGAAAATGTACTGTCTTGCCGATGGCAGGACATTTGAAGTTTTGAAATGGCACATCTGTATGTCTGACTGTAGGAGAATGTCTCTAATGTGACTTAAAGGAACAGAAGTGTGTCTGACTGTAGGAGAATGTCTCTAATGTGACTTAAAGGAACAGAAGTGTGTGTGACTGTAGGAGAATGTCTCTAATGTGACATAAAGGAACAGAAGTGTGTGTGACTGTAGGAGAATGTCTCTAATGTGACATAAAGGAACAGAAGTGTGTGTGACTGTAGGAGAATGTCTCTAATGTGACTTAAAGGAACAGAAGTGTGTGTGACTGTAGGAGAATGTCTCTAATGTGACATAAAGGAACAGAAGTGTGTCTGACTGTAGGAGAATGTCTCTAATGTGACATAAAGGAACAGAAGTGTGTGTGACTGTAGGAGAATGTCTCTAATGTGACTTAAAGGAACAGAAGTGTGTGTGACTGTAGGAGAATGTCTCTAATGTGACATAAAGGAACAGAAGTGTGTGTGACTGTAGGAGAATGTCTCTAATGTGACTTAAAGGAACAGAAGTGTGTCTGACTGTAGGAGAATGTCTCTAATGTGACATAAAGGAACAGAAGTGTGTCTGACTGTAGGAGAATGTCTCTAATGTGACATAAAGGAACAGAAGTGTGTGTGACTGTAGGAGAATGTCTCTAATGTGACATAAAGGAACAGAAGTGTGTGTGACTGTAGGAGAATGTCTCTAATGTGACTTAAAGGAACAGAAGTGTGTGTGACTGTAGGAGAATGTCTCTAATGTGACATAAAGGAACAGAAGTGTGTCTGACTGTAGGAGAATGTCTCTAATGTGACATAAAGGAACAGAAGTGTGTGTGACTGTAGGAGAATGTCTCTAATGTGACATAAAGGAACAGAAGTGTGTCTGACTGTAGGAGAATGTCTCTAATGTGACTTAAAGGAACAGAAGTGTGTGTGACTGTAGGAGAATGTCTCTAATGTGACTTAAAGGAACAGAAGTGTGTGTGACTGTAGGAGAATGTCTCTAATGTGACTTAAAGGAACAGAAGTGTGTGTGACTGTAGGAGAATGTCTCTAATGTGACTTAAAGGAACAGAAGTGTGTGTGACTGTAGGAGAATGTCTCTAATGTGACATAAAGGAACAGAAGTACAGATGTGCCACTTCAACACTTCACACCTTACTGTTCTTTCCCTGAAAGTGCATTTTTTTCCTCCCTGTTCTGCCCTTAAAAATGCACTGTTTTGCCCCTGAAAAGAAGTTGTCACTACACACCCCCGTTTTTCCCTTCAACAGACATCCATATACATGAGAACAAAAGAATGTGCGTTGAAGAAGGTGTCAGACTCATTATGAGGCGAAATGTGATTTGAAGAGGTCCTTGACCAGTTTGCTCAAATTAATTAGCATCATGAAAGCAGTGATCATCAAAATAATTCAGCATTTTAAATGCCCTTCTTTGTCCCTCTTATTGCCCTGGGAATCCCCTGAAAATGTACTGTCTTGGCGATGGCAGGACATTTGAAGTTTTGAAATGGCACATCTGTATGTCTGACTGTAGGAGAATGTCTCTAATGTGACTTAAAGGAACAGAAGTGTGTCTGACTGTAGGAGAATGTCTCTAATGTGACTTAAAGGAACAGAAGTGTGTGTGACTGTAGGAGAATGTCTCTAATGTGACTTAAAGGAACAGAAGTGTGTGTGACTGTAGGAGAATGTCTCTAATGTGACTTAAAGGAACAGAAGTGTGTGTGACTGTAGGAGAATGTCTCTAATGTGACTTAAAGGAACAGAAGTATGTGTGACTGTAGGAGAATGTCTCTAATGTGACATAAAGGAACAGAAGTGTGTGTGACTGTAGGAGAATGTCTCTAATGTGACTTAAAGGAACAGAAGTGTGTGTGACTGTAGGAGAATGTCTCTAATGTGACTTAAAGGAACAGAAGTGTGTGTGACTGTAGGAGAATGTCTCTAATGTGACTTAAAGGAACAGAAGTGTGTGTGACTGTAGGAGAATGTCTCTAATGTGACTTAAAGGAACAGAAGTGTGTGTGACTGTAGGAGAATGTCTCTAATGTGACATAAAGGAACAGAAGTGTGTCTGACTGTAGGAGAATGTCTCTAATGTGACTTAAAGGAACAGAAGTGTGTGTGACTGTAGGAGAATGTCTCTAATGTGACATAAAGGAACAGAAGTGTGTGTGACTGTAGGAGAATGTCTCTAATGTGACATAAAGGAACAGAAGTGTGTGTGACTGTAGGAGAATGTCTCTAATGTGACTTAAAGGAACAGAAGTATGTGTGACTGTAGGAGAATGTCTCTAATGTGACATAAAGGAACAGAAGTGTGTGTGACTGTAGGAGAATGTCTCTAATGTGACTTAAAGGAACAGAAGTGTGTGTGACTGTAGGAGAATGTCTCTAATGTGACATAAAGGAACAGAAGTGTGTGTGACTGTAGGAGAATGTCTCTAATGTGACATAAAGGAACAGAAGTGTGTGTGACTGTAGGAGAATGTCTCTAATGTGACATAAAGGAACAGAAGTGTGTGTGACTGTAGGAGAATGTCTCTAATGTGACTTAAAGGAACAGAAGTGTGTGTGACTGTAGGAGAATGTCTCTAATGTGACTTAAAGGAACAGAAGTGTGTGTGACTGTAGGAGAATGTCTCTAATGTGACATAAAGGAACAGAAGTGTGTGTGACTGTAGGAGAATGTCTCTAATGTGACATAAAGGAACAGAAGTGTGTGTGACTGTAGGAGAATGTCTCTAATGTGTCATAAAGGAACAGAAGTGTGTGTGACTGTAGGAGAATGTCTCTAATGTGACATAAAGGAACAGAAGTGTTTGTGACTGTAGGAGAATGTCTCTAATGTGACTTAAAGGAACAGAAGTACGTGTGACTGTAGGAGAATGTCTCTAATGTGACTTAAAGGAACAGAAGTACGTGTGACTGTAGGAGAATGTCTTTAATGTGACTTAAAGGAACAGAAGTACGTGTGACTGTAGGAGAATGTCTCTAATGTGACTTAAAGGAACAGAAGTGTTTGTGACTGTAGGAGAATGTCTCTAATGTGACATAAAGGAACAGAAGTGTGTGTGACTGTAGGAGAATGTCTCTAATGTGACTTAAAGGAACAGAAGTGTGTGTGACTGTAGGAGAATGTCTCTAATGTGACTTAAAGGAACAGAAGTACGTGTGACTGTAGGAGAATGTCTCTAATGTGACATAAAGGAACAGAAGTGTGTGTGACTGTAGGAGAATGTCTCTAATGTGACTTAAAGGAACAGAAGTGTGTGTGACTGTAGGAGAATGTCTCTAATGTGACTTAAAGGAACAGAATGTGTGACTGTAGGAGAATGTCTCTAATGTGACATAAAGGAACAGAAGTGTGTGTGACTGTAGGAGAATGTCTCTAATGTGACTTAAAGGAACAGAATGTGTGACTGTAGGAGAATGTCTCTAATGTGACATAAAGGAACAGAAGTGTGTGTGACTGTAGGAGAATGTCTCTAATGTGACTTAAAGGAACAGAATGTGTGACTGTAGGAGAATGTCTCTAATGTGACTTAAAGGAACAGAAGTGTGTGTGACTGTAGGAGAATGTCTCTAATGTGACATAAAGGAACAGAAGTGTTTGTGACTGTAGGAGAATGTCTCTAATGTGACATAAAGGAACAGAAGTGTGTGTGACTGTAGGAGAATGTCTCTAATGTGACATAAAGGAACAGAAGTGTGTGTGACTGTAGGAGAATGTCTCTAATGTGACTTAAAGGAACAGAAGTATGTGTGACTGTAGGAGAATGTCTCTAATGTGACATAAAGGAACAGAAGTGTGTGTGACTGTAGGAGAATGTCTCTAATGTGACTTAAAGGAACAGAAGTGTGTGTGACTGTAGGAGAATGTCTCTAATGTGACATAAAGGAACAGAAGTGTGTGTGACTGTAGGAGAATGTCTCTAATGTGACATAAAGGAACAGAAGTGTGTGTGACTGTAGGAGAATGTCTCTAATGTGACATAAAGGAACAGAAGTGTGTGTGACTGTAGGAGAATGTCTCTAATGTGACTTAAAGGAACAGAAGTGTGTGTGACTGTAGGAGAATGTCTCTAATGTGACTTAAAGGAACAGAAGTGTGTGTGACTGTAGGAGAATGTCTCTAATGTGACTTAAAGGAACAGAAGTGTGTGTGACTGTAGGAGAATGTCTCTAATGTGACATAAAGGAACAGAAGTGTGTGTGACTGTAGGAGAATGTCTCTAATGTGTCATAAAGGAACAGAAGTGTGTGTGACTGTAGGAGAATGTCTCTAATGTGACATAAAGGAACAGAAGTGTTTGTGACTGTAGGAGAATGTCTCTAATGTGACTTAAAGGAACAGAAGTACGTGTGACTGTAGGAGAATGTCTCTAATGTGACTTAAAGGAACAGAAGTACGTGTGACTGTAGGAGAATGTCTCTAATGTGACTTAAAGGAACAGAAGTGTGTGTGACTGTAGGAGAATGTCTCTAATGTGACATAAAGGAACAGAAGTGTGTGTGACTGTAGGAGAATGTCTTTAATGTGACTTAAAGGAACAGAAGTACGTGTGACTGTAGGAGAATGTCTCTAATGTGACTTAAAGGAACAGAAGTGTTTGTGACTGTAGGAGAATGTCTCTAATGTGACATAAAGGAACAGAAGTGTGTGTGACTGTAGGAGAATGTCTCTAATGTGACTTAAAGGAACAGAAGTGTGTGTGACTGTAGGAGAATGTCTCTAATGTGACTTAAAGGAACAGAAGTACGTGTGACTGTAGGAGAATGTCTCTAATGTGACATAAAGGAACAGAAGTGTGTGTGACTGTAGGAGAATGTCTCTAATGTGACTTAAAGGAACAGAAGTGTGTGTGACTGTAGGAGAATGTCTCTAATGTGACTTAAAGGAACAGAATGTGTGACTGTAGGAGAATGTCTCTAATGTGACATAAAGGAACAGAAGTGTGTGTGACTGTAGGAGAATGTCTCTAATGTGACTTAAAGGAACAGAATGTGTGACTGTAGGAGAATGTCTCTAATGTGACATAAAGGAACAGAAGTGTGTGTGACTGTAGGAGAATGTCTCTAATGTGACTTAAAGGAACAGAATGTGTGACTGTAGGAGAATGTCTCTAATGTGACTTAAAGGAACAGAAGTGTGTGTGACTGTAGGAGAATGTCTCTAATGTGACTTAAAGGAACAGAATGTGTGACTGTAGGAGAATGTCTCTAATGTGACATAAAGGAACAGAAGTGTGTGTGACTGTAGGAGAATGTCTCTAATGTGACTTAAAGGAACAGAATGTGTGACTGTAGGAGAATGTCTCTAATGTGACTTAAAGGAACAGAAGTGTGTGTGACTGTAGGAGAATGTCTCTAATGTGACTTAAAGGAACAGAAGTGTGTGTGACTGTAGGAGAATGTCTCTAATGTGACATAAAGGAACAGAAGTGTGTGTGACTGTAGGAGAATGTCTCTAATGTGACTTAAAGGAACAGAAGTACGTGTGACTGTAGGAGAATGTCTCTAATGTGACATAAAGGAACAGAAGTACGTGTGACTGTAGGAGAATGTCTCTAATGTGACATAAAGGAACAGAAGTGTGTGTGACTGTAGGAGAATGTCTCTAATGTGACATAAAGGAACAGAAGTGTGTGTGACTGTAGGAGAATGTCTCTAATGTGACTTAAAGGAACAGAAGTGTGTGTGACTGTAGGAGAATGTCTCTAATGTGACATAAAGGAACAGAAGTGTGTGTGACTGTAGGAGAATGTCTCTAATGTGACTTAAAGGAACAGAAGTGTGTGTGACTGTAGGAGAATGTCTCTAATGTGACTTAAAGGAACAGAAGTGTGTGTGACTGTAGGAGAATGTCTCTAATGTGACTTAAAGAAACAGAAGTGTGTGTGACTGTAGGAGAATGTCTCTAATGTGACTTAAAGGAACAGAAGTGTGTGTGACTGTAGGAGAATGTCTCTAATGTGACTTAAAGAAACAGAAGTGTGTGTGACTGTAGGAGAATGTCTCTAATGTGACTTAAAGGAACAGAAGTGTGTGTGACTGTAGGAGAATGTCTCTAATGTGTCACCATGTGAAGGAACAGAAGTACGTGTGACAGCCTACACCAGGCCGGGGTTCTCAACCTTTTCAGGCTGCGACCCCCAAAATAATGATATTATTTCCCGCGACCCCCCGCGTGCACGTGTGCGGTCCCGTTCGCGCGTGCGAGCGGTCCCGTTCGCGCGCGCGAAGGTTATTTAATTATAATAGGTTATTTGATAATTGTTTATTATCAAAACATTTTTGCAAAAAGTGGGTAAATTGAGTAAATTAACTGATAAAACATGAATTAATGATAACATAAAAAAATATTTTGTAAAAAAAATAAAAAAAAATAAAAATCTTTTTTTTTTTTTTTTTTTTTTTTCAAATTCACCAAAAAATCTGGCGACCCCCCCAAATTATTTGGCGACCCCCAGGTTGAGAACCACTGGCCTACACGCTGTATAAGAGTTGTTCTAATGACTCACTGATAAAGTCACACCTGTATTCATAGAGAAAATAAAGCTCAGGCTGAACTTCATGAGCTTGTTGATGGACTTGTTTCACCATAAGTCACACACCAGGTATATGTATGGAATGTGTGTCTGTATTGAGGAGATGACGTAAAGCACATAAAGCACTGATTTAGTCAATTAAATCTTATCGTAAACCACTAGAAAACATCACATGACCAGAGACTCATCAATGGCTTTGTGAGCCGAAATGACGAGAATACTCGTCATTATACAACAGGTAGTTCCGACCAAGCAATCTGATTGGTTGAAATAGCTATCTAGCCTAGTGCTTCAAACCAGCATGATAGCACGGGCCTAATCACATTAATAAATCACTCCGCACTGCAGTCCGCACCTGATTAGAACCATATATGTCACAGCTGTGCTGTGACGTCACGCTGTCCCACGGTATAGGAAAACTACTCCCATTATTCCCATTTCGTTAACAGTCCAGTGTATGTTATACTTTATCGTACGTAGGTATCGCACGGCGAAAATAGCCGATCTACAAGTTCACAACGCGTCACGATGGCAACGCGTTGTCAGCTTGTAGATCGGTTATTTTGGCCACGTGACACGGTCGTACGACGGAGCGTATAGCCTACTGGAATCAGCTGTGTTGATGAGACGGTGCGTCAGAGCGCTGCTACAGGGACTATTTAATGTCTCAGTCAAATAAACTCTTCTCTTTACAGGGAAACGTAATAGCGAAACATTTTTATTATGAATTGCCCCACAATATGAATACATTTGGATGTGTTTTGTTGGTAGCTGTTGTAGAATCGCAATATTACACTCGAGGGAGTGCTTTACCGTCATTATTGACGGTAAAGCACTCCCTCGAGTGTAATATTGCTTAGATCACAATCAATGAGTTAACCCTTTAAGACCGGGAACGCATCTCTGTGTGTCGTTTTTAGATTTCGTTTGGCTGTTCAAAAAATTGCAGATCTACAAGCTCATAGCGCGGCACCGAGTGCCGCGCTATGAGCTTGTAGATCTGCTATTTTTGTCATGAAAATGTCTGCAAATATTTGATTTTCTTTTTTTCTTTTTTGTAACTCAACTCTTTGCTTCTGGGGGTTCCTGGAACTAAATATTTTACGAATGTTTGCTTTAAAAAAATATACAATCCAAGATTTTGCCACGAATTTTCACGATTTTTCAAAAATAGCAGATCTACAACAAGCTTGTAAAAAGAATATATAGGGTCCCATCTGTGTGTCATTTAGATTTCTTTGGGCTATTCAAAAATAGCAGATCTACAAGCTCACAGCGCGGTGCCGAGTGCCGCGCTGTGAGCTTGTAGATCTGCTATTTTCTTGGTCTTAAAGGGTTAAATAATAATTGAGACTATGTTTTTAATGTTTTTTTAATATTTAATGTGTGACTGTGTGTGTGTGTGCGCGTGTGTGTGTGTGTGTGTGGTATCCATAGTGATAAGCATCGCTGGGTTCCCTAGCGAAGTAGACGGCTGTGAACAGAGCTGACAGACTGTCACGACTCTGACATTTTTACTGGACGATTGACTCACACAAATACAATGATCTAATCGTGTGTTTTTTAGAGCTTGATAAACAAACGTTGCACGGGGGGGCAGATAGATGTGACCCACAACAACACAGAGAAATGACTGATGACACAGTGTTGTGTTCTTCACGGGTCATAATAAATGCACTTATTATTAAGAACATGAAGAACTCGCCGCTGTTCTGCCTTTGTTTTTGTTGCTATGGAAACGGAGGCTTGTAAGCCAATCAAAAAGCTTGTCGGATTATAGTTTGGGTTCATCAATAGCTAAGAAGTACTCAGACATCTTACTTAAGTAAAAGTTGCAATACCACAATATAAACATATACTCTGTTACAAGTCAAAGCCCTGTGTTCAAAATGTTACTCAAGTACAAAAGTATTGCCTACAAAATATACTTACCAAAGTACCAAAAGTAAATGTACCGTTTGAAAATACCAAGTACATTTTTACGTAACAGAGTGGCCCTCTTTTATCAACGCAGCGTATAAACCGGCGTATGTTTTTCCATATATTCGGCCGTACACCAACGTCAAAGTCACATTTATCAACGCATCCTACACAGCCGATCCTAGCGTACATCAGGTCGGAGCTTTGACAAATCTCACGTCTGAAAACGAGCGTCATTTAAATAACACGCCCCTTAAATATTCTCAAAACGCCCCGATTTTACGACATGAAGAAGAACCAGAATACGACCAAAGAAAGAGTTTCGTTGTGGAGTTTAGGAGTGGATACATGTGTCTAGATGCCTGTCAGACAGTCAGACAATGGTGCTCCGCAGGTCTAGAATGGAATAAACGGGCGCAGCCAACGTCAACAACTGGTCTCGACCAGACGTGAGATTTCAGCCTACGGTAGGATTGATTGATTGATGTACTTTATTTAGTAAGACATGAGAACAACAGTACATGGAAGTACAAATTCACAATACAAGGTCTACTAAACTGGAAGACTCATAAAAGCACAGAGCTTGTTTCAAATGAGTTCCCCATGCACACAAATCATGATGACATATAAGAGACAGACAGATATACACAACTACTATAGAATGTCATACAATCAGTTTACAGGTTACTGGTATGAAGAGTGAGAAATATGTACAAAAGGAGAAGGAGAGAGGGGGGGGGGGGGGGGTAGGGGGGTAGGTTAGGTTAGGACTTAGACAGGGGCCATTTTCCAATTGCAGCCTCCTGAAGGTGTATCTTTAGGGCTGTTTTGAAAGAGAGTAGGGTTTTACACTCCTTTACTCCTTTTGGTAGGGCGTTCCACATTTTTGATGAATAGCATGAGAACGAGTTACTTCCCTTTGTTGAGCCAAAAAAGGGTTGGACAAGGTTTGTGGAGCTGCCTCTGGTATTGTGATCGTGGATATCATTAACATTTTGGAAGTATTTTGACAAATACAGGGGGATCCCAATGTTGTGATATATCTTGAAGACCAGGCCCATAGCAAGTTGCTGTACTCTGTCCGCAACCCTAAGCCATCCAATCCTATCAAAATGATCAGGGGTTAGATGGATTTTGTAGTTGAGGCCAAGAAGTAGCCTTACAAGTTTGTTTTGGGATGTTTGGAGCCTTGTTTTTAAGGCCTTGGTGGTGTTGTGATACCATGAAGTACATGCATAATCGTAATGACCTTGTATGAGGGCCACTGCAAGAGTCTTCAGAGTCTTCTTACTGACTTTGCGATCAATACTCCGCAAATAGCGTGTTTTTTTGTGGACCGTTTTGATCGTTTTTTCAGCATTTTTGTCACCAGAGAGGTCAGCCTCCAAGATAGAGCCCAGGTAGGTAATTTCGTTTTTTCTTTTGATTATATCATCACCCGCTTTGATCGTGAAGCTCTCTGCCTTTCTGAGGTTAGGAGTGGACCCAAAGAGGATGCATTCCGTTTTGCCCAGGTGTAATGAGAGCTTGTTGTCGGAGAGCCAGATGCAGATCTTGTTGAGTTCAGAGCTGAGAGTTTTCTCAACCTGCAGCCTGTCCCTGTCCGAGACTAGCAGGGCCGAGTCATCTGCGAACAGGAACAGGTTGCAGTCGCAGGCTGACGACATGTCATTCACATATATCAGGAACAGTAAGGGTCCTAGTATACTTCCTTGGGGAACACCACAAGTCACTGGGAGGGGGGGGGACTGGGTGCCGTTTACTTCCACCACTTGCTCCCTCCCTTCCAGGTAGGATCTCATCCAGTTCACTGACGTGTCATCAAAACCTATTGCTCTGAGCTTATTGATCATAATCGGGTGATTAACGGTGTCAAAAGCCTTCTGGAGGTCCAGCATGACCATGCCGCAATATTTGCCCTTTTCAATCTCTTGTTTGATAGAGTCGTTCAAATAGAGAAGGCATGTGTCAGTGGAGTGGTTTGTTCTGAAGCCAGATTGGAATTTGTAGATTAGATTTTTCTCGGCAAGATACTTGTCGACCTGTTCATAGACTATTTTTTCCATGACTTTCGAGATGGAGCTTAGAATAGAAATAGGGCGGTAGTTGCCAGGGTCTAATTGGTTTCCTTTTTTGAACAGAGGGGTCACCCTTGCTTTTTTGAAGTCGTTGGGGACCTGTCCCTGTGTGGTGGAGAGGTTGAATATGTGGGTAATGATTGGAGCAATGGAGGCGGCTGAGTCTTTTAGAAATTTGGGGGGGATATTGTCGAGGCCTGTGGCTCTGTGTTGATGAAGAGCACTCAATTTTTTAAACACCTCTTCTGTTTTCACAGGGGAGAGTTTAAAGTCATCTTTGCAAACACCCTGTTTTTCGTAAAATGAGACAACATACTCCTCACCATATCTCCCAGAGTGTGGAGGAAGTTTTTCAACCAAATCTGAGGCTACGGTCGTGAAGAATATGTTGAGGATTTTACTCACTTCGTGATTGGATGAAATGAGACTGTCATTCACCTTGAGGCTTAAGTTTGAAAGCCTGGTTTTCAATTTTTTGCTGCAGCCTAGGAGGTTCTTGAGTAGCCTCCAAAGCTCTCGTGGTTTTTTTTGATTTTCCTCAATCTTGTCATCGAGGTAGCTTTTTTCTGCTAACAGGAGCATGCTATTTACCTTGTTTCTTAGCTTGTTTTTTTCCTTTTCAAGTTTAGCTACGTGGGATTCGAGACCTTTGTTAAAACATTTGGCTAGTTTGATCCTACTTTTATGAAGCTCAGAACACTTTTTGTCTCTGACTTTCATGGCAGTAAGGATGTCCGAATTCATCCATGGTACCGAGCGGGTTTTGACCCTGATGGTTTTCATGGGAGCCACACTGTCCAAAATTTGAATGAATTTGGTTTTGAAACAAAGCCAGGATTCGTCTACCTGTGTGCTGTTTAGAACGTCGGACCAATCCTGTTCCTCCAGTCTGTGATCTAAGTCCTCACTCTTATAATTTTTGAGGTCTCTGATTGTGACTGTTTTGTGGTAACCGGTCTTAGGTTTACGTTTCTTTCTGGTGCAGAAGATCATGTTGTGATCAGATATGCCACAGGTGGAAACACCACTATTTAGGATTTTTTCCTTGTCCGTTGTTAGAATGAGATCTATGGTAGTTTGAGAGGAAACACACAGCCTTGTGGGCTGAGTGATCAGCTGGTGGAGTGAATGCCGATCACAACACGCCTTGAATGACTTATACACTGACGCTTCCTTGCGGAGTATGTCAGTGTTAAAATCACCAAGAAGAATCGTCTCCGCATGGTCCACTTTAGCTAAGCATTCATCAAGTCTATCATAGAAATCAGTCTGGTTAGGAGGTCTGTATATGGTACCGACTAGCACAGGTTTGGCATGTTTAAAAATGATCTCGACCCACACAGCTTCAATGTTTTCATCCATCAGGTCTTCCCGAAGGATGCAGACATTGTCAGTATGAACATACATGCAAACACCACCCCCGTTTCTGTTCCTATCTTTCCTGAAGAGTTTGTAGTTTTCAATCTCAATCACAGAATCAGTTATCGCTTGATCAAGTTTTGTTTCAGAGAAAGTTAAAATGTCAACCTTACCATCATAAAACATCTGCTTGATTTGTGTTAGCTTGTCTCCTGCTAGAGAATTCACATTAAGATGTATCATGTGCAAGCCAACGCCAAACGATTTGATCATTTTTTCAATGGATAGGTGTTTATCCACTGAGAGATGTTTAGGAGCAGTCTCGGGGGGGGAGGGGGGTGTAGTGTCCATCAAAGCCATTGTTCCGTCGTGGGCAGCCAGCAGTGGGGGTTGGGGGGGGTTGGGGGATTGGGGAGGGTTGGGGGGTTGGGGGGGGATGGGGCGCGGAGGTCCCAGCACGGCCTCTGCTAATGGTCCCATCACGGTCTCTGCTGGGACCCTGGCCCTGGAACGAACCGTAGGTTTGTAGCGGTGCATCAAGGTCTCTGCTCCGGTGAAAACAGCTAGGTGACTCCTTGGTTCCACGTTCTCGGCTACGCTGCATCTCCCGGTTGATCGCCGTTGTGCGTCGGTGCAAGCGTCCTCGTCGACGGCTGCGGTGGATACGACGTCGGTGTTTAGGTTGATCATTTGGGTTGATTCGCCTAGTCGAGTTGGTGGGAAGCCGTTGGTGTTGTCGTCGAGGCTAGCTTCGGTAGCAACGTTGGCTAGGCTAGCTCCGGTGCTCCGGAAGTTCTTTGTTCCAGCATGGCTTTGTTGTTGTTTTGCCCCGTTGCTTGTGGCAACGTTTGCCGCTAGCCTGTTGGTTTCAGCTGCGAGCCGAGCGGATTGCCTTGTGGTCACAGGGCCAGGGTTAACTTCAACGTCTCCGGAAAGTAGTAGAATTAAACAGAAGTACGTCTTCCGATTACATTTACCATTCAGGGGTTTGTTTCTTCGCTTCGGGTTGGCTGTGAGAGTCGAGTGGATCGCCGTGGTTCCATAACCTGGGTGTTTTTTCTCGGTTCCAGTAGTTAGGTAGAAGTCATTGTGTGATTCTACCTTTTCTGTCTCGTATAATTCCATATCCTTCTGGTGTATAATCCATGCGGAGTTGAGGTGTAAATCCATAATCCACAGGATGAGGATAAGGAAAGGTATGCGAGGACGCAGGACGCGAGAGCGATCATCGATGCGACCACCCATGTCGACTGCCGGAAGCTTAAGTTGCTGCTTAAGTTGCTGCTGCTGTGATACAGCGGGTAAAGATGAAGCCCACGTCAGGATATATTGATAAATGCCGAAAGGTGATCTCGCCGTACGCCCATTATTTGGGCTGCACCGCGTTGATAAATGAGGGCCAGCGTTTCTACATTGCAGTATTGATACTTTTTACTAAAGTAAAAAAATGTGACTACTTTTTCCACCACTGATTGAAATCAGTGGTGAGTACTGAGGACTTGAATCGATGTGTGTGTGTGTGTGTGTGCGTGTGTGTGTGTGCGTGTGTCTGTGTGTGTGTGTGTCTCAGGCAGTGGTGGAAAGTAACTAAGTACATTTACTTAAGTTCTGTACTTAAGTACAATTTTGAGGTATTTGTACTTTACTTGAGTATTTCCAATTTCCAATACTTTTACTTCTACTCCACTACATCTCAGAGGCAAATATTGTACTTTTACTCCACTACATTTACTTGAAAACTGTAGTTACTAGTTACTTTTCAGATATAAATTATGACATTATGAAACATACATTAACCACTTTAGCCCTATTTTATACATAGGCTATTTGAAAATAGCAGATCTACAAGCTCGCAACGCGTCGCTTTGCGACGCGTTGTGAGCTTGTAGATCTACTATTTTCAAACATTTAGTACTTTTACTTTTGGTACTTTAACTACATTTTGATGCCAATACTTCTGTACTTTTACTCAAGTAAATTTAGAATT
Source organism: Gymnoscopelus microlampas (assembly GCF_963454915.1). Lineage (NCBI taxonomy): Eukaryota > Metazoa > Chordata > Actinopteri > Myctophiformes > Myctophidae > Gymnoscopelus > Gymnoscopelus microlampas. Next base: position 44,823,006 of record NC_139959.1, on the reverse strand, counting down.
CCGGACTTTTACTTGTAACTGAGTATTTTTATATTGCAGTATTGGTACTTTTACTTAAGTAAAGAATTTAAGTACTTTTTCCACCACTGGTCTCAGGTCTAGACGACTGCCTGCAGCAGTACGTGTGTGTGTTTGAACACGGCGACGTGTGCGGAGACAGACTGCTGAGGATCAGCCACGGCGAGCTGGAGGAGATGGGCGTGTCACGCATCGGACACCAGGAACTCATACTGGAGGCTGTGGACCTGCTGTGTGCTCTGGTGAGTCCCTCTCTCTCTCTCTGTGTGTGTGTGTGTGTGTGTGTGTGTGTGTGTGTGTGTGCGTGTGTGCGTGTGTGTGCGTGTGTGTGTGTGTGTGTGTGTGTGTGTGTGTGTGTGTGTGTGTGTGTGTGTGTGTGTGTGTGTGTGTCAGTGGCGTGCACAGACATTTTGAGGGGCAGGTGCTCAAGTAAATTATACTTTTTTTTGTTTACTCAGTCTGCTCTTTTTTTCCCTCTACACCTATACCTCTTTAGCCAAAAATAGCCGATCTACAAGCTCACAACGCCTCGCGCTGCGAGGCGTTGTGAGCTTGTAGATCTGCTATTTTTGGCTAAAGAGGTTAATGTATGTTTTATAATATGTAAAAATGTATATCTGAAAATTAACTAGTAAATAAAGTTTTCAAATAATTGTAGCCGGAGTAAAAGTATAATATTTGCCTCTGAGATGTAGTGGAGTAGGAGTAAAAGTATTGGAAATTGGAAATACTCAAGTAAAGTACAAATACCTCAACATTGTACTTAAGTAAATGTACTTAGTTACTTTCCACCACTGCCAGGGGGTTGTGATTTTTTTTTTTTTTTGTGATTTTCGAAAAATCATGAAAAGTTGTGGCAGGTATTCGATTTTTTTTCTTTTTTTTCGTGGATATTTGTAACTCAAATCTTTGCTTCTGGTTTTTTTTTTCCTGGAACTAAATATTTTACGAATGTTCCCTTTAAAAAAACGTATTCCGAGATTTTGCCGCTCATTTTCACGATTTTTCAAAAACAGCAGATCTACAAGCTCATAGGTCTGGAGACAGAGAGCGTCAGGACGTAGCTCATAAGCGCTCTTGTCTCTGTGATAGAACTCAGGTCTGGAGACAGAGAGCGTCAGGACGTAGCTCATAAGCTCTCCGTCTTCTGTGATAGAACTCGGGTCTGGAGACGGAGAGTGTCAGGACGTAGCTCATAAGCTCTCCGTCTTCTGTGATAGAACTCAGGTCTGGAGACGGAGAGCGTCAGGACGTAGCTCATAAGCTCTCTTGTCTCTGTGATAGAACTCAGGTCTGGAGACGGAGAGCGTCAGGACGTAGCTCATAAGCTCTCCGTCTTCTGTGATAGAACTCGGGTCTAGAGACGGAGAGCGTCAGGACGTAGCTCATAAGCTCTCCGTCTTCTGTGATAGAACTCGGGTCTGGAGACGGAGAGCGTCAGGACCCTAGCTCATAAGCTGGGGGCGTCGGCCAAGAACCTCCAGAACTTCATCTCGGGCGGCCGCCGCCGCGGCAGCCAATCGGACGGCAGGAACTCGCGGCGCCTCCCCAACGACCTCCTGACCTCTGTGGTGGACCTCATCACCGCCGCTAAGAGCCTTCTGGCCTGGCTGGACAGGTTAGTGTGACTCACACACACGCACACACACACACACACACACACACACGCACACACGCACACGCGCACACGCGCACACGCACACACGCACACACGCAAATTAAATATATGATTTAACCCTTTAAGACCTGAGGCGATTCTTAATTTTTTTTTTAAATCCTAACAGTTTTTTGAAAAAAATATAAAAAATATTTTTTCACGATTTTTTCAAAAATAGCAGATCTACAAGCTCATAGCGCGGCACTCGGTGCCGCGCTATGAGCTTGTAGATCTGCTATTTTTGAATAGCCAAAGAAATCGAAAGTGACACAGATGCGTTCCAGGTATTAATGGATTAAAAAAAAGAAAAATCCTCATGGGAAAAACTTCCAAAACAGAAAGGAAATATGAACATAATATTGGAATATATGGCAGGTATATGCAGACTAAATGCTGCTTATATATCAGGTATCCACATATATGTGCATATATATGAATATATAGGAAATATGTGTCTCATAATATAGCTTATATCAGTGGTTCTCAAACTTTTTCATGTCAAGGACCCCAAATTGACACTTATTAGCCCGCGGACCCCCATTTGAAAAGATATGCCAGAGACCCCCCATAAGAGAAGATTTTTTTTACGGCTCTATAGCAGTGATTTTTAATTTCAAGGACCCCCAGTTTGACATGCATTAGGGCTACGGACCTCCATTTAATGGCATTTCTATCACTTGGACCCCAATTTATATTGTAAAATCAATGTCAATTTAACTCTGAGAGTGTACAAATGGAACTAACGGGTCCATTTGGTTCCATTTGTACACTCTCAGAGTTACAGACCCACAAGGGTCCATTTGGTGCCTAATCTATCATTTAGCTGGGGACCCCCTGGAACTCCCTCAAGGACCCCTGCGGGTCCCCGGACCCCACTTTGAGAACCAATGGCTTATATCATGTCCACATATATGAATATATGTGGACATATATGTAGAGACATATATGCAGGCGGACAATTCAGAATATGTCACATATGAGAAACATATATGTTGCATACATAAACAAGAAAGAAAATGACTTGAAGTCATATTCTACCAGGTGCTGTGTGTGTGTGTGTGTGTGTGTGTGTGTGTGTGTGTGTGTGTGTGTGTGTGTGTGTGTGTGTGTGTGTTTGTTTTCATAGACCTGATAACTTGTTTTTCGGAATGCTTATTTCTCTCGCCAAACCTGGCAACATAATTTGCGACGCGAAACGCTAATAATGTTTTTTATATAAGTGGTGGCAACATTTTTAGACACCACACAGGTCTTCCCAACAATAGCGAAGATTGAAGTCAGTGTGAACATGGCCAAATAATAACTTAATAGCCAAACTAGGTCTAATGAAGCACGCTAGCATTTAGGCTAACTGTGTTAGCCTGAGGCTGCAGTACAACTTGCACTGTCTGCTCTGCAACTGTTGCAGTGTGAATGAGGGGAGCGGAGAGCGGAGGGCTGTTACTGTGGGGGGCGGGCCGTCTCCCCATTCGTGTGGCCATTGGCTTCAAGGAGTGAAGGACAGCCAGGACAGCCAATGACGCAAATGTGTCGAAAATATGTCTAATGCAAATCTGTAATATGTCGACCTCTGCTCTGACGATTCTTAGACTCAGGCGCTCTTCGAGCACCTGGTAAAAACATATGTTCATATATTTCCTTTGCCCCCCCTGGTGGCAGAGGCAAAGATGGCCCATGGCTCCGGTCTATAGGTCTGTAGTGACTCTATAGACGGGTTTCCGCGCGACGTCATCACAGAGCAGAATGCGCAATCTGCGCATGCCAGTGGTAGAACGAACCCGGAAGCGCCGTTCACTCTGATGATGTGTTCGGGAGTTAGATAGGCATAATGCTGCTATTATAGGCATAATAGGCATAATGCTGCTATTATAGGCATAATAGGCATAATGCTGCTATTATAGGCATAATAGGCATAATGCTGCTATTATATACAAATAAAGGACTAACAGATCCAACTTCCGACAAATCATTTTTATTGAGTAAACAAGATATCACAAACTGCATAATTTAATCTACTTTCATTAAACCCGGTGAAGACCATTTATTTATATGAATGGACATTTGACCAGAGCTGCTGCGGGTAATAGCGCCCTCTATAGGCTCACCCCTCTCTTGCGCGCGCAGCATCCTCTCATGTTTACTAACAGGAAACCCGTCTGTAAAAGGAGAGAGCCAGACCAACATACATGTGGATTGTATCTGCCTATAATCACTCACCATCATAACTGATGCAGTTGACTTGTTTCCATAGAAGCCTCTGTTCTAAAGCAGGATAAAAGGCACACATATATACATATATACACATATATAAATATATACACAATATATAAATATATACACATATATAAATGCACCATTTGTTTGTTCCATTCCCATTCTAGAAGTGATACAGTGAACACGTTGCTGCTCTTTACTGTTTGCTGACCCTGAACGTTGAAACGGTGTTAATGAGGAACAGTGAGAGAACATCTATCTCTGTCACACACACACACACACACACACACACACACACACACACACACACACACACACACACGCACACGCACGCACACACCCGCTCACCTGTGTGCTGTATTGGCTCTCAGTCTGCAGAGAACAATGTCTTTTTTAAATAGATAGTGGACGACCTCTTTTAACGTCCTACTTATCATTACTACAGCGTCACATAAAAGCATCCAAAATAGCAGATCTACAAGCTCGAAGCGACGCTTTTTGCGTGTGTAGATCTAATGTTTTGGAATGAATGTTCAGAACTCAAAGCTTTTTTGGCCCCAATCTTTTCATAGACCCGACTACTTAAATGCAGCATTTCAATAACAAATACAAATATAGATGCAAGCAGCGATAATACGGGGCCAGTGAATAGAGAGAGAGAGAGAGACATGGAAACGGAATAGATTGAAGAGAGAGAGAGTGACATGGAAACATAATGGTTTGATTGGACATCTCAACCTACTGCCATTAACAGGATTCGAACTCTCAACCTTCAGACTAATAGGCTGCAACACTACCTATAGTGCTATAGCTTTGTCCAGGCTGATATTGTCTGTTGAAGATCATAAACTCTTGCCTTCTTTCATGAACCAAGCCCCTGTTTCACTAACACTAAGATCACTCGTTCACAAGCCATTTACCAATGAAGAAATTGTACATCTCCTCAGAACCAAAACTAATGAAAGTAGCCGATCTACAAGCTCACAAACCATGAAAAGTTGTGAGATTGTAGATCAGCTATTTTCAGAATGAAGTATGTCATACGTAAAAAACGTACTCTCAAATAAGCATTTCAGGTTATCTTTACCATTTGCACATGTATTCATTGATACAGTCATGTTGTTTGCAATTCAACTTAAATTAAGTCTGCATCAAGTGAGGCTTGAACTGGCGACCTTGAGATTGTGAGGCATTCATTTAAGGGAGACGCCATTGGCCCAACAGACAAGTAACTGTGAAAAAGGAGATCACACAGATGATACAGTTTCACGCAAATAGCTGAAAAATCCTGGGTTTAAGTGTTTTTCAAACTGCTCAAAATTGCGGACAATCTTAGGGCGGAGCTTAATGGTCAAATCGATACGTGTGTTCCTCATGAGTCAAGGCACATGTGTAAGCAAGTTTCACGACTTTCGGCCAAACGAGGCATGACTTATGCCTGTTTAAAGTCTGCATTTTCAAAAAATTGCTATAGCGCCCCCTTTTGGCCAATTGGAGTAAGATTGGTTTCAGTGATATTTGGAATGACCCTGTACATTTCTGCAAAGTTTCAAAGAAATGTGAGTCTGCATGTATGTTTTAGGCACAGATGAATCATTTTCATAAAACTGTAATAGTTAAAATCTATCTCCTCCTGGGATTTTTGAGCAATCTGCACGAAACGTTTACCACTTGAACTTTGGACCTCTGCCTACAAAAATTTCCAACGGATTTTCCATAAGTGAAAAAATGCATAAGTTAGGAGCCAATGACTGTTTTTCATATAATTCAAAATGGTGGGAGATCTAAAGGTCAGAGGTCAAAAGTCAGACCACGAAAGTTGTCGGGCATGAAGAGACGCATGTGTGTATCGAAGTTTCATGGTTGTAGGTCAAACAGGGCATGAGTTGTACCTGTTCAAAGTTGGCACTTTCAATTGAGTGCTATAGCGCCACCCTTTGACGAATGAGTGTGAGAATTATTTCTTGGTAGTTTTTCATGAGCATCTACCATATGGCCGAGTTTCGTAAAAAGCGTATGCACGGTTAAGCCAGAACTGGCAAAAACAAGTATTTTTCAAACTGCTCAAAATTGCGGAAAATCTAAGGGCGGAGCTTAATGGTCAAATCGATACGTGTGTTCCTCATGAGTCAAGGCACATGTGTAAGCAAGTTTCACGACTTTCGGCCAAACGAGGCATGACTTATGCCTGTTTAAAGTCTGCATTTTCAAAAAAGTGCTATAGCGCCCCCTTTTGGCCAATTGGAGTAAGATTGGTTTCAGTGATATTTGGAATGACCCTGTACATTTCTGCAAAGTTTCAAAGAAATGTGAGTCTGCATGTATGTTTTAGGCACAGATGAATAATTTTCTTTAAACTGTAATAGTTAAAATCTATCTCCTCCTGGGATTTTTGAGCAATCTGCACGAAACGTTTAGCACTTGAACCTTGGACCACTGCCTACAAAAATTTCCAACGGATTTTCCATAAGTGAAAAAATGCATAAGTTAGGAGCCAATGACTGTTTTTCATATAATTCAAAATGGTGGGAGATCTAAAGGTCAGAGGTCAAAAGTCAGAGGGTGAAAGTTGTTCAGCATGAGGAGACGCATATGTGTATCGAAGTTTCATGGCTGTAGGTCAAACAGGGCATGAGTTGTACCTGTTCAAAGTTGCCATTTTCAATTGAGTGCTATAGCGCCACCTTTGGACGAAAGATTGTGAGAATTATTTTTTTGATCGTTTTTCATGACCATCTACCATATGGCCGAGTTTCGTAAAAAGCGACAGCGCGGTTCAGCCAGAACTGCGAAAAGTGGCAGAAGAAGAAGAAGAAGTGACAGAATACTGCCAATAACAATACGTGTACAGAGCAGAGCTCTGTCCCCGTAACAAGCTAAATATTTCCCATAAAGTGCTTGTATCAATTGCTGGATATGTTGCAAAAGCTAAGTATCAGATCAAACTCTAGTACCTAT
>NC_139959.1:44796159-44811159 GCF_963454915.1 Gymnoscopelus microlampas | reverse complement strand
GCGCGCGCGCGTGTGTGTGTTTAATCTGTTTTCATATCAGATGAGATGTAATGGAGTAAAAGTAATAAAAGTATTGAAACCTGGACATTCTCCGGTAAAGTAAAAAAAAAAAAAACACACCTCAAAATTGTACTCAAGTACAGTGCATGAGTAAATGTACTCAGTTACTTTACAACACGGGGATCCCATCCCGTGTTACTGCAGCATCCCTCTGCCCCGCCCCCCCCCCCCCCCCCCCGGGCGTTCTATGAAAACAAGCATTTATGAATAAAAGAAGAGAGATGCTTCACTCCTTATCAAACCTCTTTGTTTTCCTCTATGTGTACAGTATGGTCACTGCAGTGTTTACTGATGAGGCAATATGATGGTGTAAGGCAGTGGTTCTCAAACTTTTTCATGTCAAGGACCCCCAAATTGACACTTATTAGCCCGCGGACCCCCATTTGAAAATATATGCCAGGGACCCCCATAAGAGAAGATTTTTTACGGCTCTAGCAGTGATTCTCCACCATTTTAATTTCAAGGACCCCCAGTTTGACATGCATTAGAGGCATTTACATCTCTGGGACCCCAATTCATATCGTAAAATCGATGTTAATTTAACTCTGAGAGTGTACAAATGGAACCAAATGGTTCCATTTGTACACTCTCAGAGTTACCGACCCATAAGGGTCCATTTGGTTCCTATCCCATCATTTAGCTGGGGACCCCCTGGAACCCCCTCAAGTACCCCTGGGGGTCCCCGGACCCCACTTTGAGAACCAATGGTGTAATGTACATGATATTATGGTCCGGCCTAGTGGAGACATCTGGGCTCCTACAGGCTACATCATATCATATCATATCATATCATATCATATCATATATCATATCATATATCATATCATATCATATCATATCATATCATATCATATATCATATCATATCATATCATATCATATCATATATCATATCATATATCATATCATATCATATCATATCATATCATATCATATCATATCATATCACTGTCATATCATATCATATCATATCATATCATATCATATCATATCATATCATATCATATCACTGTCATATCATATCATATCATATCATATCATATCATATCATATCATATCATATCATATCATATCACTGTCATATCATATCATATCATATCATATCATATCATATCATATCATATCATATCATATCATATCACTGTCATATCATATCATATCATATCATATCATATCATATCATATCATATCATATCATATCATATCACTGTCATATCATATCATATCATATCATATCATATCATATCATATCATATCACTGTCATATCATATCATATCATATCATATCATATCATATCATATCATATCATATCACTGTCATATCATATCATATCATATCATATCATATCATATCATATCATATCATATCATATCATATCACTGTCATATCATATCATATCATATCATATCACTGTCATATCATATCATATCATATCATATCATATCATATCATATCATATCATATCACTATCATATCATATCATATCATATCATATCATATCATATCACTGTCATATCATATCATATCATATCATATCATATCATATCATATCATATCATATCATATCATATCATATCACTGTCACGATCTGTAACCTGTTCTGTTCTGCCGCTGTTTTCTTATGTTCCTGGTTTCTTAGTATGGGTTTTGTGTCTCTTATTTTGTAGTAAGTTAGTGTCTCCTGGTTTTGTGTCTCTTATTTTGTAGTATGTTAGTGTCTCCTGGTTTTGTGTCTCTTATTTTGTAGTAAGTTAGTGTCTCCTGGTTTTGTGTCTCTTATTTTGTAGTATGTTAGTGTCTCCTGGTTTTGTGTCTCTTATTTTGTAGTATGTTAGTGTCTCCTGGTTTTGTGTCTCTTATTTTGTAGTATGTTAGTGTCTCCTGGTTTTGTGTCTCTTATTTTGTAGTATGTTAGTGTCTCCTGGTTTTGTGTCTCTTATTTTGTAGTATGTTAGTGTCTCCTGGTTTTGTGTCTCTTATTTTGTAGTATGTTAGTGTCTCCTGGTTTTGTGTCTCTTATTTTGTAGTATGTTAGTGTCTCCTGGTTTTGTGTCTCTTATTTTGTAGTATGTTAGTGTCTCCTGGTTTTGTGTCTCTTATTTTGTAGTACGTTAGTGTCTCCTGGTTTTGTGTCTCTTATTTTGTAGTACGTTAGTGTCTCCTGGCTTCCTCCGTTGCTACTGTTACCTGTCTTGTCTCACCAGGCCTGTGATTGGCCAGTGTTTCCACCTGTGTCCTCTTATAGTCCTCTGTAGCCTATCAGTGTCGTCTTAGTCCTCTGTAGCCTATCAGTGTCCTCTTAGTCCTCTGTAGCCTATCAGTGTCCTCTTAGTCCTCTGTAGCCTATCAGTGTCCTCTTAGTCCTCCAGCCTATCCCAGTGTTGATTGTCTGTTGTGTTCACCTGTGTCTAGTTAGTCCTTGTGTATTCATACACCCTTATGTTTGCTGTTCCCTGTTCCTTCTCCAAACACCAAACGTGTCGCACTGCGACACGTTTTGAGCTTGTAGATCTGCTATTTTTGAATTTTTTGAATTGGAATCCTGAAAAGTATTTATTGTCTCCGCCAGGAGACTATGTTTTCACTTTCCGTCCCCCCCCCTCGGCCAAACTAACATTATTCAAGCCTCACGTGACACGTGGCAATACGTTGAAAGAGTGTGCTCTGATTGGCTAGTGAGACGCATGACGTATCAGCGGCCTATAAATAGATGTGTCACTTTGAAAGAGTCTTAGCCTCTTTCAAAGTGAGGTAAGACAGGAATAATCACGAAATGGCTGAGAAATGGCGGAGTAACACTTAAGACAGGATTAATCAAGTGACACTTAAGACAGGATTAATCAGGAATAGTACTGGCGGAGACCTGTGCTCCGAGGAGCACATTTTCTAGTTTAATATCAAATGCATTTAGTTGTGCTTATGTTAACTTTATGAACTTAAATACAAATACATTGGACATAAAAAAGACAATAGAATTTTAATAGTAGTCTAGACTGAACTAATTAAAGCGGGTCATGTTTACATGTTAGGAATCATAACGGCTGAAATCAATAATATATCACTATTCTGATACTATCCTGTGGACCTGTGGGTGAAGGTGGGGGCCGCATGTGGCCCCCGGACCGCCAGTTGCCCATGTATGCTGTAGTGTCATAGCCTTGCTCTTAGTTTAGTGACTTTTTCATAGACCCCTCGTATTCTTATGTATTATTCCTGATCCTCTTGTTGCGGTTCTTAAAACCCCTTGCATTGGATCTCTGTCTGCCTCGTCCTCTGTCTTTGTCCTGCTCTTATTGGGCCCTACACCTCTGACTGTGATCGTGACGATCATAAGGCACTATAAGTAAAGGTTAGGTGTATACAACAACCATAACAATATCATTATTCCTCATTACAGAGATATATTAGCAGATGCACAAGCTGGCAGCACGGCACACAGTGCTGCGCTGTGAGCTTGTAGATCTGCTGTTTTTGAATGAATGTGATGCTGTATTAACCCCCCCCCCCCCCCCAAGGACCCCTGGGGGACCCCACTTTGAGAACCCCTAGTGTACAGAATGTGAGGTTTTTGAAGTGACTCACTGTGTGTGTGTGTGTGTGTGTGTGTGTGTGTGTGTGTGTGTGTGTGTGTGTGTGTGTGTGTGTGTGTGTGTGTGTGTGTGTGTGTGTGTGTGTGTGTGTGTGTGTGCGCGCGCGTGCGTGCGTGCGTGCGTGCGTGCGTGCGTGCGTGCGTGTGTGCGTGTTCTCCCCAGGTCTCCGTTCGCGGCCGTACCAGACTACTCTGTAACCCGCAATAATGTTATCCAGCTCTGCCTGGAGCTCACCACCATCGTACAGCAGGTTAGTGTGCGTGTGTGTGTGTGTGTGTGTGTGTGTGCGTGTGTGCGTGCGTGCGTGCGTGCGTGCGTGCGTGCGTGCGTGCGTGCGTGCGTGCGTGCGTGCGTGCGTGCGTGCGTGTGTGTGTGTTCCAACAGTGATGATCATCTTCATCTCAGGTAAAGACAGAGACACAGAGTCTCACTAACACTGATATCAACATGAATAAATCATTAGAGAACAAATGCTTGTTCCCAGCTCACACAGAGACGGTCAATATTGAGAAATAAATCCCTTTATCATTAATGACCAGCTACCCGTCAATCATCCTTTGCTTATTACACGGCTACTTAATAAATACATGAATAAACTAGAAGATGTGCTCCTCGGAGCACAGGTCTCCGCCAGGCGAGGTGGTAAAACTGTTCCTGATTAATTCTGTCTTACCTATTTATATTACATATTGTGATGTCACGTGAAGCTTGACCAATGTTAGGTGTTCACAGGACGGACACACACACACACGGACGGACAAAGTGAAAACATACTCTCCACCATGCCTTCGGCCTGGCGGAGACTTCGGCCTTGGGTCCACTTTCTGACATCTTATTTAAGAATGCGGCACCAGCTTCATCAACTTGAACGTCTTCTAGTTCTTTAAGTGATCTGTAGCGTCTCCTCTTACTGGTGTAATGTGCGCGTTGATGTTGTCTTTAATCTATTGAATACTTTGACCAGTTCCTTCTTTTCCTTTCAATGTTCTTTACAGACTCTTGTACTTTTTCTTCCAGAGAATATAGCAATCTTTGCTGTGTCATGTTGTCAGCATTTGTGGCTCGTCTTCGTTTTTTGTCATACTCTCCGCCAGAGGTGGAGAGTATGTTTTCACTTTGTGCGTCTTTGCTTCATGAAGAAGCAAAGGAAGCAAAGGAGTATGTTTTCACTTTGTCCGTCTTTGCTTCATGAAGAAGCAAAGGAAGCAAAGGAGTATGTTTTCACTTTGTCCGTCTTTGCTTCATGAAGAAGCAAAGGAAGCAAAGGAGTATGTTTTCACTTTGTCCGTCTTTGCTTCATGAAGAAGCAAAGGAAGCAAAGGAGTATGTTTTCACTTTGTCCGTCTTTGCTTCATGAAGAAGCAAAGGAAGCAAAGGAGTATGTTTTCACTTTGTCCGTCTTTGCTTCATGAAGAAGCAAAGGAAGCGAAGGAGTATGTTTTCACTTTGTCCGTCTTTGCTTCATGAAGAAGCAAAGGAAGCGAAGGAGTATGTTTTCACTTTGTCCGTCTTTGCTTCATGAAGAAGCAAAGGCGTTGCGCCTTTCATGAGGTTTCAGACGATGATGTCCTGCTTCTTCAGTTTGCGTAATGAGAGTTAGTTGCATTGTGTGATCTCAGCTGTGATCTCTGTTTGTACTGGAAAGTACTGTTCCTGAATGATCCTGTCTAAGCTATTGATTACCTCACTTCCAAAGACATAAATAGTCTTTGGAAGTGACACACCTATTTATAGGATTTTATTTCGTCATGCGTCCCTCTAGCCAATCAAAAGCATTGGTGACAACATATTGTCACGTGTCACGTGAAGCTTGACCAATGTTAGCTTGGCTAGGGGGGGGGGGGGGGGACACAGCTGGACGGGAACGAAAACATACTCTCCACCATGCCTTCGGCCTGGCGGAGACAATAAATTGACCCAAAAGTAACCACAAAGTATTTCCTTGCATACAGTAATGAAAGTATTCCATAAGCGTTGGGCTGGGTGAACACGGTCGCCTCGCAAAACAAGGAAGTGTTGATCAAATAGAATACGTTTTCGGTTAGTGTATCGTCTATGTCTCGCTTCAAATGTTTGCAAAAACATTCTTGAGGGCACCGTTTAGTTGTAAATGACGTGTGCAGGCTTTCTACCTCTGGTCTCAGTAGACCCGCCCAGTAGGGCCCCGTAGAGCCCAGTAGGGCCCCGTAGAGCCGCCCAGTAGGGGCTCCGCTACTGGGCGGGGCTTCTTTCGCTCTACATTAGGAGAGTTGTGAACAGTGGGCGTTGTCACATTCTAATACAGCCCGAATACCCAATCTCAGAACCGGCCTCAGTGGCTCGCCTCGTTAATCACTAGACTCCAAACTCACACCTCCTGGGATCGACTCCCTCTATCGATACTACTTTTTCCAACAACCGCGGACTACTTTGCCGATAAAGTATAGTTTTGGACCGCGGCGGAAGGGTCTTCGCAGCGTTCAGCACGGCAACCTGCACACTTTAGCACGCTCGGTGGTGCTTCCTGTGGCTCAAGTTTACTTGAGCCTACTCAGCCCCGTCCGAGTTATGTACCGATAGAGTTATGTACAGATAGAGTTATGTACCGATAGAGTTATGTACCGATAGAGTTATGTACAGATAGAGTTATGTACCGATAGAGTTATGTTGTGACAAATGCACATTATATTTATTTATTTATCCACTTGATATAGGGGTGTTATTATGTCTAATTGATGTGTAACATTTGGTCTAAGTTTATGCATGTTATTGTATACGAGTGATATGTGACATGTTGGACCCTGAGATATATTCCTATTCACTTGAGAGGTAATGGGTCTGATCATTGGGTGATTGAATGATTTGTGCCACCCGACTTTACTAATAGAGGGTGTGACACGGGGGGAGGGGAGATCAAACAAACAGCCCGAGCACTAGTGTGAACGGGTGGAAGAGCGGAGCTCCGAGGCGCCAGTGTTACATCGCTAAAGTTATTATAGAATTGACTAGGTGTAAACTGCGGCCTGAAGTTAAGAACTATCGAACCCAGCGGGAGGGTAACATAACGTTGCTGCTGCGGGACTTCGAGCGCTGCGGTGGTGATCGAGACGCCGGCCGGGATTGGAACCGAGAGGAGCCGCGGCCGGTGAGACCAAACCGAGTGACTATGTTCTTGTGGATTACAATTTAGAGGGGTACCCCGAGTTTATTATTGTTTCGACCGTCGTCGTGGACGGCGCTTGCTTTCCATTGGGATTGAGGAACTTTACAGCCACGGAGGCGTGGTCAAGAAGAGGACCGTCGCGGGGACTGTTCATATTTGCACTGTGATCCGCGGGGTTACTAAAGACAGGGGGATTTGATTGGGGGTGAGAGTGTGTGAAATAAGTGTTGTGCTTTGATGTGTTGGTTTGTTTATTTTATTTGTTAGGGAAAGTGACAGGGACAGTAGTTAAAAACCCAAGAGGGTGTGTTATTGTTTACCTTTTTGTTGAGTCAATTATTATTTGTGTGGTTTAAGTGGGTGAAAAATAAAGTAACCACAACTAGCAACCTGCCGATCCTGTTGTTTCCTTTTTAGTTAATAGTTACCCCTTCCGAGTTAAAGGGCGATTGTTACAATGTAATGTATAGAGTTGATATGAGCAGGTGTTCTGAGTCTTTGATTAGACAGGTTGATATGAGCAGGTGCTCTGAGTCTTTGATTAGACAGGTTGATATGAGCAGGTGTTCTGAATCTTTGATTAGACAGGTTGATATGAGCAGGTGTTCTGAGTCTTTGATTAGACAGGTTGATGTGAGCAGGTGTTCTGAGTCTTTGATTAGACAGGTTGATGTGAGCAGGTGTTCTGAGTCTTTGATTAGACAGGTTGATGTGAGCAGGTGTTCTGAGTCTTTGATTAGACAGGTTGATATGAGCAGGTGTTCTGAATCTTTGATTAGACAGGTTGATATGAGCAGGTGTTCTGAGTCTTTGATTAGACAGGTTGATGTGAGCAGGTGTTCTGAGTCTTTGATTAGACAGGTTGATGTGAGCAGGTGCTCTGAGTCTTTGATTAGACAGGTTGATATGAGCAGGTGTTCTTCTGAGTCTTTGATCAGGTTGATATGAGCAGGTGTTCTGAGTCTTTGATTAGACAGATTGATATGAGCAGGTGTTCTTCTGAGTCTTTGATTAGACAGGTTGATATGAGCAGGTGTTCTTCTGAGTCTTTGATTAGACAGGTTGATATGAGCAGGTGTTCTGAGTCTTTGATTAGACAGATTGATATGAGCAGGTGTTCTTCTGAGTCTTTGATTAGACAGGTTGATATGAGCAGGTGTTCTGAGTCTTTGATTAGACAGGTTGATATGAGCAGGTGTTCTGAATCTTTGATTAGACAGGTTGATATGAGCAGGTGTTCTGAGTCTTTGATTAGACAGGTTGATGTGAGCAGGTGTTCTGAGTCTTTGATTAGACAGGTTGATGTGAGCAGGTGTTCTGAGTCTTTGATTAGACAGGTTGATGTGAGCAGGTGTTCTGAGTCTTTGATTAGACAGGTTGATATGAGCAGGTGTTCTGAATCTTTGATTAGACAGGTTGATATGAGCAGGTGTTCTGAGTCTTTGATTAGACAGGTTGATGTGAGCAGGTGTTCTGAGTCTTTGATTAGACAGGTTGATGTGAGCAGGTGCTCTGAGTCTTTGATTAGACAGGTTGATATGAGCAGGTGTTCTTCTGAGTCTTTGATCAGGTTGATATGAGCAGGTGTTCTGAGTCTTTGATTAGACAGATTGATATGAGCAGGTGTTCTTCTGAGTCTTTGATTAGACAGGTTGATATGAGCAGGTGTTCTTCTGAGTCTTTGATTAGACAGGTTGATATGAGCAGGTGTTCTGAGTCTTTGATTAGACAGATTGATATGAGCAGGTGTTCTTCTGAGTCTTTGATTAGACAGATTGATGTGAGCAGGTGTTCTGAGTCTTTGATTAGACAGGTTGATATGAGCAGGTGTTCTGAGTCTTTGATTAGACAGGTTGATATGAGCAGGTGTTCTGAGTCTTTGATTAGACAGATTGATGTGAGCAGGTGCTCTGAGTCTTTGATTAGACAGAGGTCTGTTATTGAGCTCATCGGTCATTATCAAGAAATAACACACCGCTGAATTCAACGATTGACCAATCAGAATCAAGCATTCAAACAAGCTGTGTAATAATGTGTTTTAATGTAACCGTGTGTCTCTGTCTCTTAGGACTGTACGGTGTTTGAGACGGAGAACAAAATCCTCCACGTGGTGAGTGATGTTAATGATACATGATAATGTATTTCATTTGTATTTTTTCACTTTTCATTCACAGGGAATCTCAGAGTACTTCATGGTCGAAAGCATGACATCAAACAGTCAATCACAACATTTAAAAAAAAAGGTTAAAAAATAGTGTCAAGCATAAAAGTGTATCGCTACACGCTGTCACACATCTGTTGTGCAGAAGGGAAATTCGGCAATCCAGTTAAAACGCGAGACATCGCAGCGATACGGAATCCAGCCCTCCAAAACAGTAGATATACTGATACAGCAACCAAACAACAAAAACTAGAAAAAGTGCTCCTCGGAGCACAGGTCTCCGCCAGGTCAGGTAGGTTATTGTGGGGCAGGAATGTTCGGAATTCGGCAATCAGTATGTGATATGAAAAATCGGACGGAACTATCTTGACCACTTGACTATAGAGATAATGGGTACCGATTTGCATGATGTTTGGACACAATTTGTAGGAGTAATATAAAAAAGAAAACTGTTGCAAAAAAATTGTCTCAAGGTGGCGCTATAATAGGGCAATGTTAAAATGGTGCCATTTGTTCGTCAACGTAGTGCGAATGTGCGAGCAAAGTTGCATTGCAATCGGACGCTGCGTTCATGATTTGCGGCATTTTGTTCAAAACGGGCCACTCCTGCAAACTTTAGATGTAAATTTCAGTCAATCACGATGGACTATGAAACATATAACAGATCCGTCATGATCACATGACTATAGAGATCATTTGTACCGATTTGCGTGAAATTTGGATAAAATCTGAAGGCTTACAATAAAAAAATGTGTTTTACATAAGTCGGCCTCCTGGTGGCGCTATAAAAGGCAGATGCGAAAAATGCAGGACAAAGGTTTTTCCTTGGCCTCTAGAGAGTGTGCATACAAAGTTTTACACAGATCGGTGCAGTTATAGGCAAAAACACAAATCGGCCTGTTATAGCGCCACCATGAGGCTGATTTTAAAATTTTCAAGTAGCATTTCTTCCTTGACGTAGTGGGAATGTGCGTGCAAAATTTCACGGAAATTGCATGCTGTGTTCATGATTTGAGGCATTTTGTTCAAAAAGGAGCACTCCTGCAAACTTTGGAAGGCAATTTTAGTCAATCAGGATGGAATATGAAAAATCTGAAACACCCGTTTCGTTTAATGACTGTAGAGATACTGTGTATCGTTTTGCTTGCTGTTTGGACGAAATCTGTAGGAGTACTGTCAAGAAAAGTGTTTTGCACCAATCGGCCTCCTGGTGGCGCTATAACAGGCCCCTGTGAAAAATTTGGGCCAGAGGTTCTGCTCTGGTATCCAGGGAGTGTGTGTGCACAGTTTCGCTGCGATCAAGCCAACGGTGCCGGAGATTAGCTGTACACAGACAGATCGAATGACGGACACACGGACAGGGGGTAAAACAGGGGGTAAAACATACTCTCTCGCCATGCCTTTCGGCCTGGCGGAGACAATGATATGTATTTGGCCGCAGACCCCCAGCTCGAAATATTTAGTTCCAGGGAAACCCCCCCCCCCCCCCCAGAAGCACAGATTTGAGTTACATTTTTTTTATTTAAAAATAATATATATTCAAATATTTGCAAAAGTCTGCAAAAATATTTCCAAAAAGCACTCGGTGCCGCGCTATGAGCTTTGTATATCTGCTATGTTTGAATAGCCAAAGAAATGTAAAATGACACAGATGTGTTACAGGACTGAGAGGGTTAAGTGCCCGCTGCACCGGCTCACCTCCCACTCACCGAGTTTAAGAGCTTTGCCTCAGGGAGGTGAATCATCTCCTTCATCTGTGTTTGTTCAGCTGTAATGGCTGCAGGTACAACACTATTTACACAGCGTTTATTACAGGGGCTGAAATGCTCTGTGTAAACCATAGACTGTAAAGAATTAATGGACAAAGCCAATCCCCTGCTTTCTACAGACCGAAAATGAAGCCGATTGTTCCAAGACTGTAGGTCCGCCATCTTTCAATATCGCGTCATATCGCGTCATATCCTGCAGAATGAGACCAGACCATTATTGGTTGGGTAGCTTGTCAATCAAGAGCGGGGGCGGGGAATGAATGCTATTGGTTGTGTAGCTTGTCAATCAAATCATCCCGCCCCTCCTAGAGAATAGCCTACTTTATCGTCAATTTTAAAATAAATGGGACCATAATTTAGCAAAACGCATATCCTGATGATTGAAAGGAGACTTTAAACTAGCAACTGGAAGCATATAGAATTTATGACATTTTTTATTAAAGTAAGAAAATCTAGTCTAAAGTTTGTCAAAAAACCCATTATAAATTCTTTCTGACACCGCAGGTCGGCGCAGGGTAAAACAGCGCCACTCTGGCCATTCATAAGCTTCCGTGTCGGCCTCATCGTAAATATCCAAGCCTTGCCCCTTGGTGTAAACCATACAGTGGCAAGTGGCGGCCCGGGGGCCACATGCGGCCCCCACCTTCACTTAATGCGGCCCCCAGGTTAATATCAGAATATTGATATATTTATTATTGATTTCAGCTGTTATGATTCTAAACATGCAAACATGACCCGCTGTAATGACTTCAGTCATTAAAGTATATTAGTAGCTTAATGACTAGTATTATTCTATTGTCTTTTTCATGTCCAATGTATTTGTATTTAAGTTCATAAAGTTACCATAAGTATAACTAAATGCATTTGAAATTAAATAAAAATGTTACTTTTCAGGATTCCAATTGAAAAAATAATTCAGGATTCCAATTAAAAAATAGCAGATCTACAAGCTCAAAACGCGTCGCACTGCGATGCGTTTTGAGCTTGTAGATCTGCTATTTTTGCTACTTTTGTGTGACATAGAATGACGGAAGTACGGCATTAATTATGAAAGAAAGTCAAGGAACTAAACCAGCTTCATGTTGTTGTGATCACGTGATCTGTGGGTTTACACTTCTTTGGTGATCCCGGGATCATTCACAGACTCACTGGCCCTCATTTATCAACGCGGTGCAGCCCGAATAATGAGCGTACGGCGAGATCACCGCACCTTTCGGCATTTATCAATATATCCTGACGTGGGCTTCATCCTACCGTAGGCTGAGATCTCACGTCTGGTCGAGACCAGTTGTTGACGTTGGCTGCACCCGTTTATTCCATCCTAGACCTGCAGAGCAGCATTGTTTGACTGTCTGACAGGCATCTGGACACATATATCCACTCCTAAATGTACTACACTAATAAATAATCCATGTGAAAATATAACATTTTATAAAGTCATTTAAACAAACTGCTTTAACAGTCATTCAGATAAGATTGTAGATCTGTCCGTATTGAAAATAGCAGATCTACAAGCTCACAAGCCAGCGACGCGTTGTGAGCTTGTAGATCTGCTATTTTCAAAATATACCATCTCTCGCCCGTCCGACGGTCCGAGTCTCACTGGGAAATGGGAATAGCCTACATGACGGCTTTATTTTAGTGTAACTCGAACGCGCACTGCTCGGTATGGGTTAAATACATGAATATACAAACGTATTCCATTCATGGCGATGTGATTTGTATCATAATATGTCATTCATGTAGGCTACAAGCCTACGTGACAATTGTACCGCAACCGTTACGGATGGCATGAAAGACACAGCTGGGCAGCCCAGCGGGCGTGTGTGTGTGTGTGTGTGCATGTGTGTGTGTGTGTGTGTGAGAGAGAGAGAGAGGGGGGGGGGTGTGTGCCTATGTGGCGAGCGAGGGAAACTCTTTCTTATTGGCTTTTCATGATGTCTTCTTTGGTCGTATTCTGGTTTCTTCATGTCGTAAAATCGGGGCGTTTTGAGAATATTTATGGGGCGTGTTATTTAAATGACGCTCGGTTTCAGACGTGAGATTTATCAACGCTGGGACCAAATGTACGCTCGGATCAGCTGTGTAGGATGCGTTGATAAATGTGACTTCGACGTTGGTGTACGGCCCAATATATGGAAACATATACGCCGGTTTATACGCTGCGTTGATAAATGAGGGCCACTGTCTCTCTCCACAGTGTAACACAGTGTCTCTCTCCCCCTGCAGTGTAAGACCCTGTCAGAGGTGTGTGAACACATAGTGTGTGTGTCGTCGGACCCTCTGGTGTCTCAGTCGGCCCACCTGGAGCTGGTCCACCTCACCAACATCAAACCCTCAGAAGGCCTGGTAAATGATACACTGTGTGTGTGTGTGTGTGTGTGTGTGTGTGTGTGTGTGTGTGTGTGTGTGTGTGTGTGTGTGTGTGTGTGTGTGTGTGTGTGTGTGTGTGTGTGTGTGTGTGTGTGTGGGTGGGTGGGGAGGATTTCCCCCCAGAAGACTTTCAGTTAACTGACAACCCCTTCAGCCAATCAGCAGTTCGTTCCCCTTCAGCCAATCAGCAGTTCGGTTTCCCCACCACCAGCCAAAGTGACGCAAGGGGACTTTTGAAGGAGCCATGCCGATAATAGGTTTCTTTATTCGGATACATGCGTGGAAGGTATGGCCTACATGAGCCTGTTTCACCATTTCGTCCATACATGGCATGTCCGTTTGTCCTTAGGTCTGGCTGGGACTTTTCTGGTCCCAGCCAGAAAAGTCTGTCCCCCTTTTGTCCATACATGGGCATGTTTTGTACCTGTTTTCTCCATACATGGGCAAAAAACATGGCCCTGTCCGTTTGTCCTCAGGTCCCAGACAGAAAAGTCTGTCCCCCTTTCGTCCATACATGGGCATAGACACAAGCTGACACGTCATGTGAAGTCCGGCTTGGGTCTGGCAGAACCAGGTCTCCTGGTCTTGTTATTTGTAAACAGGCTCTGTCATGCTTTCCGGCGTAACCATCTCAGCCGTCTAGACGACAACAATGGACGACCATGTTAAGTACAAAACTATACTTTATCTGCGAAAAAAAAAGTAGTCGGCGGTTGTTGTAAAGAGTTGTGTTCTCAACGGGAGTCGAACCCCAGAGGTGTGGAATGAGAGTCTAGTGATTAACGAGGCAAGCCAGTGAGGCCGGTGCTGAGATTGGGTATTCGGGCTGTAATAGAACGTGACAACGCCCACCGTTCTAATGTAGAGCGTAGGGGCCCTACCGGGCGAGGCTACTGAGAGCCGGGGTGGAAAGGCTGCACGCGTTTCTAGCTGCTGCCAGTTCCCGCACTCTGCCAGTTCCCACCCTCTGCCATTTCCCACCTGATGCCTGTTCCCACTTGATGCCAGTTCCCACCTGATGTCATGACTGCCAGTTCCCACCTGATATCTCGTGGGAGTTCAGACTGATCCAGACGGTACTGAATAACAGCCATCTTACATAAGGTCTTCATGCTAGGACTCAAGTCTAAGATGAACATGTCGTCCTCTTTCCCAAAGAGGACGACACGATCTCCCACCATGCAACAGTGCATACCAGACGTCTTAAACGGGCCTTTCCCCTTGGGCTCGACCTTCCTCCAGGAGAAGGTCTTTGAATTGAACTTCCACAGATCATTGAAGGTCTTGTGGCCATCGAATACGTACAGCTCTCCATCGTAGGCAAAGGCTGAATGATCACAGCCTTCTGCTGGAAGAATCTGTGTAGAAGGAGTGATGCTCAGCCAGCAGTCGGTCTCTGTGTCAAACACTCTGATGTTGTTGCAGTTCCGGACCCGCTCTTCATGCGGGCCCCCAAATCCAAACTGTCTTTCCCTGCTCCCGAAGTACCCCCAGCCCCCCCAGCCCCCCAATACAAACATCCTTGTCCCGATGACGGTGGCAGAGTGATGTGAGGATGCAAGTGGCGGAGCTCCTCTGGTGTTGATTAAAGACCAGACCATCGTGGTGGTGTCCAACTTGTACAAGTCATTGTTGCATTCACCCACACCTCTTTTGGCAAGGAGACCTCCATAGATGTACATGACCTTCCCCAAGACACAAGCTGAGTGTTGGGACCTCGCCTCTGGTACAGTCCCAGAAACCCCCGTTTCCAACCATCCGTGGGCGTCGACGTTGAACGCATACAGCTGGTTATCGTGAGTATACCTGTCCCCCCAGATGTAGACGATGTCCTCTACCAGCGCGGCCGAGTGGCCTGCGCGCATGTTGGGAACCTCAGGGGGGCGCTCTCCTCGTCTTCTTGTT